>NC_068939.1:173082206-173302206 GCF_016801865.2 Culex pipiens pallens
CTACCCTCAAAGCAGTCTAAACATTATGCGAAAACACCACATAAAGCACTTTAAATTACCAAGATCAAATCTTAACTACGTTAATCTTGTTGTGAAACAGCAACAACATTCAACAAAAGTATTATTCGAACTTAACTCTTCAATTCCAGCACCGGTACTACAAAAATCGAAAATTCCGTCCAACATCAGCCCGACATCGGTCCAAAAGTAAAGTGATTTCTATATAAAAACTTCGTGAAAAACTGGCCCACATTTATCTGTACTTTGTTCGTCTTACCTTAGCGGGGAAACGCTTCCACACAGATGACGTTTTTTTTTCTCCTTTTCACTCTTTTCTTCCGGGGGCTACTGTAATTTTTAGCAAACAGAACCACCAAAACACAGCTCAAGAAAAAACAAAAATCGCCACTCTGTCATTTCCCACAACACAGTTCTGTTGCAACCTCTCTGCCACCATGGTCACAAGCGTCAGATTTTCAACACTGTTGCCAAGATAACACCGTCGCCATCATGTCGTACGGCAAACAAATTTCTTCAAAACAACCCAAACACAGCTGAAGGAAGTGAAAAATTGCCACTCCGTAATTCCACACAACAAAGCTCGGCTGCAAATTTTCTGCTACCACCAAGGTCAAACAAAACCGACGCCATCATGGCTGCTGCCGCTGCTGCCACTGCAAAAACATTTCGCCTAGCAAAACGCCAAAATTCACTCTTTTTTCGTTGTTTTCACAAAATTACGCTACACACTCGCGATGGGAGCAATTGCTGCGCCAATGTCGTGACTTTCGCCCGATTTCCTTCGGATTTCTTTTATTTCGGACACAAATAATAACGCACGTCTTTCATGCCCAAACAAAACACACGACTGATTTATTTCTCGTTTTCTCACGCACACATTCTCAACATCTCTCTCGGCTGACCTGCTCTCTCATTACGCTACATGAACGCTTTCTCTTCTCACTCTCTCTCTCTTCTCTGCCACACTCATTCACTACATTGTCAATCCAAGCATCTTTGCCCAAGACACCAAAATTTTATCTCGCCTACGCTTTCTTCAAATGAAAAAAAATCATTTGTGCAAACCTGAGTGCTGAATAGAAAGAATGCGTAGCGTGATTTTCGAATGATCCCACTTTGTTTACATCTACAAAGTAGGAGTCTGTTGAAGTGTAAGCATGACTTTTTTTCTTACAGGTAAATGAGCTGTTTTATAATAAGTAAGACAATGTTTTTTTATTTTGTATAGTTTTTAACATTTTTTACTTTAAAATTGTCGCGTTTCGATCGGTTTGAAGAGATTTTTCTTTTTTACGGGTGACGAAGAACTGCGGTGAGAGTGTCATTGTGCGAAGTCGCAGATACATTCTCTGGCTGATCCAACAAACAGAGAAGATTTTCACTAAACCGGGTTTTTCAAACGGAATCAAACAGTAAAGACAGCTTCTGGATGAATACAATCGCATCGACTCCATAAACAACTTCAATTCATAATTATAAAAATGACGATCTCGCCTTCAACTTTCTTAAGATTTCTTGACTTCAACTCTAGGTCCTCAAAAGCCACATATTTATCATTCTTGCCAAAAAAACATTTTTTAATGATCGATAACAATACTCTGTACTTATGGTGTAAATTGGTTCCACTTTTACAGTTTAAAATTGAGGCCGTTTTGCGAACCACTATTTAGCACCCAGGTGCAAACCTTCAAAAATCAGTTTGTTGAACGTAGTAATTCAGGGTTAAGTTTTTGAGGAAAATGATCGGAACGCGTTTGAAGCTTTAAAAAACAACATTTCTGGAGTTTTTTTTTGAAAAGGTCCAATAAACTAAATTTCCAGTTTTTGCTTTTTGGGTGTTTTTGAAACCGCCTTGAGTCAGGGGTATTAAAAAACACCCAAAAAGCAAAAACTGAAAATTTGGTTTATTGGACCTTTTCAAAAAAAACTCCAGATTTTTACTTTTTGACAAGTCAATTTGGATTTAAGGGTTGAAAGTTACAGCCAGTTTGAGGAAAAAATACAAATTTGAAAATCACTCTAACAGTGAACCACCCTAATGTTCCACTATACCAAAAGTTGCCCCTTTCTATTTGCAACAACTCTTTTGAAGACACCAAATTTCAAAAACTTCCCCCTTTGACCTCCTAGGCCCTTCCGAAAAGGACCTATTAAATATAATTTTATGAAAAGAACCTCCTAGGCCCACCTTCACGTACAATCATGCCCCGGTTTTGATTCGTTCAACTGCCTCGGTTAAGGATTTTGGCTATATGGGAGACATTGGCTATAATCGTGCAATGTTTCTCGAACAAATTCTCTAAATTATTGGTATTGGTTATTGCAATATGGGTATCAAATGATCAGATTTTTCATACATGGGTTTTTTACAATTCTCCGCCAACTCACACAGCAGTTGCCCGACCCCTCTTCGATTTGCGTGAAACTTTGTCCTAAGGAGTAACTTTTGTCCCTGATCACAAATCCAAGGTCCATTTTTTGATATCTCGTGACGGAGGGGAGGTACGACCCCTTCAATTTTTGAACATGCGAAAAAAGAGGTGTTTTTCAATAATTTGCAGCCTGAAACGGTGATGAGATAGAAATTTGGTGTCAAAGGGACTTTTATGTAAAATTAGACGCCCGATTTGATGGCGTACTCAGAATTCCGAAAAAAACGTATTTTTCATCGAAAAAAACACTAAAAAAGTTTTAAAAATTCTCCCATTTTCCGTTACTCGACTGTAAAAAATTTTGGAACATGTCATTTTATGGGAAATTTAATGTTCTTTTCGAATCTACATTGTCCCAGAAGGGTCATTTTTTCATTTAGAACAAAATTTTTCATTTTAAAATTTCGTGTTTTTTCTAACTTTGCAGGGTTATTTTTTAGAGTGTAACAATGTTCTACAAAGTTGTAGAGCAGACAATTACAAAAATTTTGATATATAGACATAAGGGGTTTGCTTATAAACATCACGAGTTATCGCGATTTTACGAAAAAAAGTTTTGAAAAAGTTACTTTTTGCGTTTCTCTTTGTTTCGTCGTCCGTGTCTGTCGCGGGTGACCATGAACGGCCATGATCGATGACGACCAACTTTTTCAAAACTTTTTTTTCGTAAAATCGCGATAACTCGTGATGTTTATAAGCAAACCCCTTATGTCTATATATCAAAATTTTTGTAATTGTCTGTTCTACAACTTTGTAGAACATTGTTACACTCTAAAAAATAACCCTGCAAAGTTAGAAAAAACACGAAATTTTAAAATGAAAAATTTTGTTCTAAATGAAAAAATGACCCTTCTGGGACAATGTAGATTCGAAAAGTACATTAAATTTCCCATAAAATGACATGTTCCAAAATTTTTTACAGTCGAGTAACGAAAAATGGGAGAATTTTTAAAACTTTTTTAGTGTTTTTTTCGATGAAAAATACGTTTTTTCGGAATTCTGAGTACGCCATCAAATCGGGCGTCTAATTTTACATAAAAGTCCCTTTGACACCAAATTTCTATCTCATCACCGTTTCAGGCTGCAAATTATTGAAAAACACCTCTTTTTTCGCATGTTCAAAAATGGAAGGGGTCGTACCGCCCCTCCGTCACGAGATATCAAAAAACGGACCTCGGATTCGTGATCAGGGACAAAAGTTACCCCTTAGGACAAAGTTTCACGCAAATCGAAGAGGGGTCGGGGCAACTTTTCCCGATTTCGTGTGAGTTGGTAGAGAATTACCCAAATAAGGAAGTTGGATTTGAATAACTGAAACATGACAAAATTTCACAAGGGACAATTATTCAAAATCGCATGCAAAAGCATGTACTGAGTGAAAAAAGGCACACAGAATTTAGCAACTGCCGGGATTCAAAACAACAACAACAAAGAGGACTAGCGCTTCAGCCAGCTCGGCTATCTGACCAATGAAGATATGAGATACCGGGAACCGTGGTGTAGGGGTAAGCGTGGTTGCCTCTAACCCATTCGGCTTGGGTTCGATCCCAGAAGATCCGGGTGGCATTTTTCGAGACGAGATTTGTCTGACCACGTCTTCCGTCGGACGGGGAAGTAAATGTTGGCCCCGGTCTAACCTTAAGGTCGTCTCCCAGGGTCCTGCCTCGATGGAGTAGCTGGTAGGCAGTTGGACTAACAATCCAAAGTACGTCAGTTCGAGTCCCGGGGTGGATGGAAGCTTAGGTTTAAGAAGAGGTTTGCAATTGCCTCAACAATCAAGCCTTCGGACACCTAGTTTTCGAGGAGGAATCTTGCAATCGAGAACGCCAAGGTAATGCTGTAGAGCGAATAATTTGATTTGATTTTTTGCTCAACCTGCCAAAAATACGAGAATTTTTCCCTTTTAAAAACTAGAGAGCCTGGAGTTTATTAGAGAACGGCCATCTCAAAACAAAAGTACCAATCGAAGCACGAGAACTGACAAACGAAGGTACCAATCGAGCAGAAAAAAAAAAATCAGTTGGCGTTCAATCGATGGGAAGTATTGTAATTAGGGTGATTTATATTTATTTCAAAAATGTGCAAAACACAAATTGAAAACAAAAATAACATCGTGGGAATTATTTTTTTGAAATTTTTTTGCAAACGCAGCATCTTATTTTAGATTTACATCAACCATAAAGTATGTTTAAACTCAGTTTGTTTTGATTCAATTGACTGATAAAAAGAGAATCTGAAAAGAGTCACGCAGGTGCTTTGACAATTGCAGTGCTGCAAGCTATTTTGACTGATGTGTATGTAGTGGTGCCAGTTTCAATATTTTAAGATGTCCGTTCTCTAATAAGCTCCAGGATCTCTAGTAAAAACATTTCAGTTCTGTTTAAAAATTCCTCCAAACCAAACTGATGGAGTCTCGACTGCAACAAGTCACACTGGAGCGGGCGGTTGACAGAGGTTAGAAATTGCCCTGCGAATTATCAAGGCTAGTGCAGAGCAGTATGCACCACACGTACTCACCATCACTTGATGTGAATGACGGCAAGGAGTGACCTTTGCTGGGAGGCGGATGACAGGTCGAACAGCAAGAACAAAGCGATTACCGGATGAACCGGGGGGCTTTGGGATCACTGTTTGATCTGAGAAGGGTTCTGAAATTGATGAGTTTAGCTAGAAATTTATGGTATTGGCTAATCATCAATAGTATTTATGTCTTTTCAAATGTTTCATTGAAGCATGTTTCTTATAAAAAAACATCATGAAGTTTCATTCACCAATGATAATTCTGAATAAATGAAAATCAAAACCAATTATAGCTTCTATTCTCAGCCGATTACAATAGACAGCCTGCAGGTGGCCATCAATTTCGCAGTTAAGACGATAAATCAGCAATTATGATTGCTATTGATGTTCCATTTCTGGCATTAATGTTTAAAACACAAAGCCTCCCTTCTCCGAAACCGATCCGATTAGCACCTGAACTACCCCTCACCCACCAAGTCATGGTTCTAATTGCTTCCACGGAAGACCTTCACAGAAGTGTTGGTGCCAGCGTCTGGCATTCATTAAACCTTTATAGGCATCCGCCGTTGGCGGTCCTCGGAAGGATTTGAACCGTGACCGTGTTCTGAACGTCACTCCACCGTGGGCCGGAAGGCCTTTTTACTTCGCAACAACGCGCGTTACACGGGTGCCGTATCAGGGGTTTGTTGTTTGCCACGTGCTAATTTGAATCCATCAGCAAGTCAATTAAAACGACGATTTTCAATTCTGAGGGTGGTTGAGGTGTTGAAGAGGACCGGGGGGTAGGTCAATTGTGGTGGGACTGTTGGTATTAGCTCAAAAATTAATTTTCTTTGCTAAAAAAATGCCAAAAATTGTACCAAAACTCATTTTTTTTCAAAACATCACCACGGTTGAGTGTATCTCATTGCCAACCCCTCAAACCTACCCATAGTCCAAAGGACTTCACGACCCCGCCAACGGAGACCATCACCGCCATCACCACGGGACAGCGGATATGCAAATGGGATTGTTAATTAACCTGAGATGTAATTATCGCCTGGCGTCACCTGCGTCACCAGCGTCGTTATCGGTGACACCGTGAGAGAATTCGCAAACAAAACCGCAACACCTGGCTGATACCTGGCCATCAACCCTGGTGTTGGTGGTCATCTGGCGGTTCTGCGGTGACGAACCGAATAAGTTGCTCCTGGGGACATTCTTGTTCATCGCAAGGGAATGAAGGCTCCACGATGCTTTGATGTAAAGTTTGTGGAAAATTGGATTTCCAGCGGAAATTGAAGGATCATACGTCTTAATTTGACTTTTTGTTTGCAATTTTAAGGCTACATTAAGACTTGGTCAAACACTTCAAGTTGCTTTTATTTATTTCTATTTTTTGCCCAACTAACTAATCCACTAAACAATGTTGTTTTTGCATTTCCCTCCCCCTAATTTTGGCCATGTTTGTCATGTCTCTGCTGCAGAAGCTTCACTTGCACCCAGTGGCAACTTTTGAATTTTCAATTTCCCTCCTGGGAAGAATTACGACCTTGCTGACCCATTCCTTTGGGTTGGACGCAAAACTTTTCACTTTTGTCGTCACTCTTGTCTTTTTTTTGTTCTATCTCTCTTATCCTCTCACGAACCATTTACGACTTTTTCCCGGTGAAAAGTGTGGGACTCGGGGTAAATCGGGGTGTGTTTTTCTTGCGATATTCGCCACCCCGACCAACCAACTCGCTGGACTTTTTACTTTCCTCTCACACCCCAGAATGACACGGATGATGAAACCGGAACTTTGCAATTTCCTTGTCACGCTGGCCTCTCCCCTTTCCGGGAGGGGTTTGGGGAACCCTTTTTTCCGTACATGTACGTGGAGGTGAAACCTGTTAGAATTCACCTAGTAGTGGGATTACAGTTTCAGTTAATTAGGCGTTGTTTTGAATGTTAATTAAAAAGAAAATTATTTTGTTCAAAATTTTCTATAAAAGTTTCAATATAAAAAATTGCGATATAAATTAGAATTTTGTTTTTTTCATAAAAAATAAAGATCGTCATTTATGATGGTTATTTCGTATATTTTTAATTTTATAATTGTTTCTTCTGTTTAGTCGAACGAAGGCATATTGTATGTTTGTGTTTGTTTCAATATAAGATGTTCATAATTTACTTAAATGGAAATGGGTCCATTGATTATTATTTTTTAAATGTTTATTTTTCAAATCAGATTCGCTGGTACACAGATACTGTAAAATCCTGCCAAAATAAAACAAAATCTATCCGAGGCAGCGTTACCTTGAGAAGTACAATGTGTTCTTTTCAGAGTCATTTTATTGTGATTTATAGTTTTATTGCCTCATAATAGATAGCTGAATTTAAGACGAGACAGAATTTATTTGTGATTTTTTTCGACAAACATTTAAGGCCGTTGCATATATTTTTCAAAGTTTATGTTGGCTTTTCTAACCAAAGAAGGTATTTTGCATTATTGATTTGTCCACTCGAGCCTCGAGAAAAAAACGATGTATTAGCATTAGAAAATTTGTAGGATTTAGTGTTCTCATTCGTCAAATTTGTAAGTTTCAATAAGGGATTTTCAGTAAAAAATGGGTGCGCTCTAAAAAATAAAGTAAAATTTTAATGTGATTATTTGATGCAAAATCGAAACTTTTTTTTTAAATTGCACCATTTAGGAACTATAGCTGCATTGAGTTCAATTTAGAGAAAAAATATATCTTTTTATTTTAAAATGTAGTGCCCCGTTTTTGAAAATATATCTTAAAAAGCAGAGCAAAATTCAAATAAAATCCTCTAAGGAATTCCTAAAAAATAAGGATTCAATTTAATTGAAGTTTTGTCAATATGTCTAATAAAAAGATACTTAATTTTCCAATGCCCATAAGGAAATCCATCCAAATAATTGATAAAACAAGATGAAGTGTCCGGGTTTCGAAGCGTCCGGGAATTCGAATCATGACGTTATTTTAGATGAAAATTATAATAAACATGCAGGAACGCGGCGCAGCGGACGGCAAACGAAAACGACGACGACGACAAAAGTCCAAGCAGAGAAACAGCGCGCGCTTGTAGGTAAACAGGCAGGCAGGCAGGCAGGGAGCAAGCTCGTGAGAGAATTTGAATCTGAGAGAGAGCACGTGCGTGTACGAATTTGAAATAAACATCGTTGTTGGGTAGCCCCTTAAGCTGGCCGCGCAAAAATGGTCAGCTTTGGGCGCTAATAACTTCGCGGGAAAAAATCCTAAAAATATGGTGTCTTTGGGAAAGTTGTTCTAAATTTAATGAAGGTTCTACATTTGAGAAATGGTAAGAATCGGATGATTATGGCGCCTTCCACAGGTAAAAAAGTAGAACAGTTGCTTTTCTCCATACATTTTGACGATTTTTCCCATACAAACTTTAAGCGATTGGAGGGAGGGGTTCCCGTGGTCAGAATGAGCTCAAATTTGGAATTTAGCCTAGTGATGGGTCAATCTTTGATTTCAGGGGGTAGCCCCAAAAAGTCCGGATTTGGACCACCCTAATATATATTTAGCAAGGAATTTCTGAAAGAAAAATTCTAGAAGTTTTTTAAAATGTCCTTTTAATCAAGTTTGAATTGAGGAAACCCCGGAAAACTCTTCCTTTTTAAATCAAACTCACAGAAAAATAAAAATTTCTTGTTAACAAAAGCTTCGACCAAATCAAAACAGCAATTAAATGATTAAAAAGTTGTTAAAATTCTTTACAAATCCGTATTATGCGTAAAATTTCCTACAAAAATTCCGGTCTGTTAAAAATCCGCAAAGAGGTTCGAAAATGCGTAAAATAGAAAATCTGATAATGATGTCTTACAAATTAACCTAAAGTGGCTATAACTCTAAAAAATCGATTAAAAATCAAATCTTTTATCGAAAAATTAGAATCATTTTGAGCATGTGTGGGTTTATTCAAAAATCTTTAGAATTTTTGAGAAAAAAGTTTTTTTTTGTCATATCATAGTTTTTTTGAAAATAAACGATTGCAAAACAACAGAGCTAGTGTAACATGCATTTTAAAAAACTTTTCCCAGTTAAATGTGGAAAATATTGCCCGTTATTTCAATGTTTTATCCTTTTTAGCAAAATAAAGAGAATTTTCTCAGCCTTTCAAAAATATTCTTTTCAAAAATTGGGCACTAATTTTAAAAAATGAATAACTTCGACTATTTTCAAAAAAGTTACCTAAACATTGCTATAACTTGAAAACAGTGCACTTTATGAAAATTTCACCAAAGTACTTTTTGATTGCAAATTCGATTTTACATCGAAAAATGAAGTTTCAAAAAAATAGTACTGATTCAAAAATTTATATCTTAGTCAGAGATTTTTGGCACAATCTTTAAATTTCTGAAAAGCTTGCATTTGATGTCCCCTAAAACATTTCAGAAAAAATAAAAATAGTGTTTTTTTGCAAATTAAGTTTTAGTAATAAAAAGTCACCAAAAAAAAATGTGAACTTGTACATTTTTTTCAGTGTAGTCCTTATCCGTAAAATTAATAAAAAAGACCGATTTCGTAGAGAGTTGTTTAATAGTCAATACCTACAACTCTGCCGAAGACACCAAATCGATCAGAAAATTCTTTCCCATTATAAAGATGTTCGAATATTCACAAACAAACAATTTGTATGGAGACTTGTTTGGGCTAACCAATTATGCAAAATGGCTTGTCTGTTCATGAAGAAGCTCTCAGGATTTTTTTTTGCTAAATAAAAAATAAAAAATCAGTTTTGACAGTAGAAACGGCAGACGTTTTTGAAAAACTAAACGAAAGAATTCGTATCGCCCCACCGATCCGAGATATCGAAAAATGAACCTTGAATTTGTGATCAGGGACCAAAATTACCTCTTGGGACAAAGTTTCACACAAATCTAAGAGGGGTCGGGGCAACTTTTTTCCGATTTCCTGTGAGTTGGCGGAAAATTACCCTTATAGAACCTGAAAATTACAAAAATATTTAACCTTTTTTCACCGTAAGAAAGACAAAAACTAACGACTGGCCAGCTCGACCTCGGCACCGGAGACACCGGACATGGTTCCCCGTTCAGCTCTGGGTGAGATATCCCATGCAGGCGCGCGTTGTTAAAGGAGCTTGTTTTTCCGGAGCTTCGAAATCTAAAATTTACGACTCTTACGCCTCAAGTTTTGCCATTCGCCCTTGCTCCCGGTCACTGGGGGTGGGGGATGATCTCGGTTGACCATCCTCCCTGTACGTGGAATGTGTGTGTTTTTGTGTCTGACACTCATTTTCTGAACGTCGAATGCTTTGACACCAAGTGCCGGTTACATTGGCGTTGGAATGCTGTTTTTTGTAGTAACTGTTGAGAGCGAAAATGGGACTGTTGAATGGCGTTACTTCAGAAATTACAAGACTTTTTCGATCGTAGATTTTAATCTCAAAATATAAAAAAATTAACCTCGTTTCCGTTTTTCAAATCGCACCAGCAGCCCATCCCGCGACTCCACCGGGAACTTTCCGGCGTCCATCCGGAACGGTTTGTGGTTGGGTGATACGACAATCCGGAAGTGCAACATCAACCGTACCAGTGCGAGCTTGATCTGCGTTTGGGCGAATCGCATTCCCACACACATCCGGGGACCCTCGCCGAACGGGAAGTACACCATCCGACCTGGGTCGGTCGTCTTCTCCCGGGGATCGAAGCGTTCCGGTCGGAACTCGTCAGGGTTTGGAAAGTAGCTGGGATCATTCTGAATCGAAAGCAACGGAATGAGAACCGGAGTTCCGGCCGTGATCCAGATGCCTTCCAGCTGGCCGTTGATTTCCCTCTTGAGGATGTAGTCCTTAGTGGCTTGTTTTTGCATGACACCAAGTGGAGGCTTGATGCGCAAGCTTTCCTGCAAGGTCCAATCCAAGTAGTCCAGCTTCTGCACCATGTCATAGCTCACTGTGTTGTCGTAGGATTTCAGGGCTTGCTCGATCTCATCGTACAATTTGTCCTGCACGTGAGGGTTCGCGGCTAACTGAGATTATTGATTGAAAATTGGGTTAAGTTTAAGGATTTTTTTTATAATTATACTCACACTATAAATCAGAAAACCCAAGGCAGCGCTTGATGTTTCGAATCCCTCCGTAAAGAACGACAAAGCCTGTCCGGCTATGAGTTCTTCGTTAAGTTCTGGAAGTAAGTAAAATTTCACATTTTTCGGATTTCTAGAATTCAACCTACCAAGATTTTACCAATTTTTGATTTTGTATTAAGTAGTGTCTGCAGTTGATCTTCAGTCTCCTTTTTTCTGTTTTTTCGTTCCTTGAGCAGTCCCGATACCAGATTTATCATCCATTCGTTAACCTCTTTGGGAGTTATTCTGTAAACAAAGAAAAACTTCTGAACTTGCTTATAAAAACGTATGTAAAAAAAATACTACTCACGACACTGAAAGAACGTTGGTCAGAAATGGCAAAAACAGCACCAACATGTACTTGATACCCGCCAGCAGCGACGGCTGGAACACCTTCCTTCCCATCACTCGCCACTCGCTGTCGGGATTCCGGAAGCAATCGGCGTCCACACTGAAGGCACACCGGGCCACATTCTGCGTAGTGAAGACGGCCGAGACCGCCTTCGCCTCCAGATCCCGTCCCACGTGACCGCCCACGTACTCCACTAGCTGGTCACAGATGCGCTCCATTGCCGGGAACAGCTGCCGCATCCGGCTCGCCGTGTACAGTGGACTCAACAGCTGACGTGACTTGCGCCACCGATCGCCGTCCACTACGAACGGGTTGTAGATCAGCAGGGGATCCGCTTCGGCGTCCACCGGAAAGTCGTTCGCCGAAAAGCTGGCATAGTCTCGCACCAGAACCGCCTTGACCAGATCCGGAGCGCGGATCATCACACCCGGCGTGAACACCTTGTAGAATCCGACGAATGGTTCCCCTGGATATTCACTGAAAAGAGAGAAAACTATCAAATTAGGTTCCCCCAGGAATCAATACATCCTTCAACTCACTGATACCACTCGTCGCACAGCTCGGCCAAATGTTTCGTCTGGGAGAAGGTTGGTCCGAGGTTTCCGGTCAGTAGCGACGGCTCCGGACCGGGCACGTTTCGACGTCGCCAGTGCTGGAAGTGTAACTTCAATAATGCACGACACGCGAATCCAGCGACGGTCACCAGCAGTCCCAGCCGAGGAGCGATGTACGCCAGAACACTCAGCAAGGTCACGGTCAAAATCATTACGCGGCGCGCTGACGATACGGTAGCTACTCGACGCTTGGACAGGTTGAGATAAACTGAGTCGTTGGTTTGTCGTTTTCGTTAGTTTGTGAAAGAGAGATAACGGAATTCAGCGATACGAAATAATACAGATGAAACCTGGAATAGAATCGCGTAACTGTCTCAATTTTTTTCAGGCACCAAAACCAAAACAATTTTGACAATTTTGACAATTTTGACAATTTTGACAATTTTGGCAATTTTGACAATTTTGACAATTTTGACAATTTTGACAATTTTGACAATTTTGACAATTTTGACAATTTTGACAATTTTGACAATTTTGACAATTTTGACAATTTTGACAATTTTGACAAATTTGACAATTTTGACAATTTTGACAATTTTGACAATTTTGACAATTTTGACAATTTTGACAATTTTGACAATTTTGACAATTTTGACAATTTTGACAATTTTGACAATTCTGACAATTTTGACAATTTTGACAATCTTGACAATTTTGACAATTTTGACAATTTTGACAATTTTGACAATTTTGACAATTTTGACAATTTTGACAATTTTGACAATTTTGACAATTTTGTCAATTTTGTCAATTTTGACAATTTTGACAATTTTGACAATTTTGACAATTTTGACAATTTTGACAATTTTGACAATTTTGACAATTTTGACAATTTTGACAATTTTGACAATTTTGACAATTTTGACAATTTTGACAATTTTGACAATTTTGACAATTTTGACAAATTTGACAATTTTGACAATTTTGACAATTTTGACAATTTTGACAATTTTGACAATTTTGACAATTTTGACAATTTTGACAATTTTGACAATTTTGACAATTTTGACAATTTTGACAATTTTGACAATTTTGACAATCTTGACAATTTTGACAATTTTTACAAACCTAAAGTCACTACAGTTATCGGTTGAACTAACATCCTAGTTAAATAAAAAATCATAAAAAACCACCCACCAGAAAAAGGAAAGAGCATTGCATACACTAAATAACGTCTTTGTTTAAGGTTCGACTCGTTTGCGCAGATTTGTAACCGTTTGCTTGTGTATGTGTTAGTGAGATTCTGATTGTGAAATCAACGATAGTTGGTGGCAAAGTGCTAGTTTTAATTTAATTGAATGTGGACAATTCTAGGAATTTTATTTGATGGCAGCGGGAGATGGCACTAAAAAGTGCTGCAAGTTTTTTTTCCTGTTTGGTGTAAACTTTTTGCTCTGGAATTCAAGTTTATGACTTTGATGGAAGATAACGCTGTTTTTCAGACTGGAGCAACAATGGAATTTAGAGACCAAAATCATTTAAATTGTGCGTTAGAGGGGATAAAAACTTTAATGATTATAAGGGTTGAAGACATGCATCCACTTAAGTGGTAAATCAACTAAAATTTTCAACGAAAGATGGATTTTAATTCAAAACTAAAAGTCAGATTCATCTAAATGTCTTCAAAAACCTGAATTTAAACAATGTTTAAGATTCTCACCCTTAATTGCTCAACTTCCTCCCACAGAACTAACAAGATCCTCTCAAAGTAGATACCTCTTGAAAAGACCTCTTCTCTCCACACAGTCGACAGTGTTTTGTGCACATGTCATTTTGTATCCTTTCGAGATTTGCACCGTTTTCCTTCGGAACCGCGTCCTCCAGAAGACGTTCAGGTGGGTGGAAGCTTTCGCCGCCAAGCCGAGCTAGCAAGTGAAAGTTCTCCAACATGACAAGCTCACGCCGAGTGCTCACCGGGTTCTTCCGACGACGGTGTGTGTGTGTGGTGTCGAGGCCGTCAGCTATACATCTACTTTACGTGATGTGAATAAATATTTTGCCCATCGAAATGCACAACAGTCTTTTCTGCTCCCCTAGTTTTTTTTCCTTTCTTTCTTTCCACGTGAGTTTTCCTTACTCTGTTCAGCTGCTCATCCCAGTCTCCTTGAGTTGTCTGCTGTTGTTGGCTGGTTCAATGTCATTTCTTTGTTTCCGTTAGCTAGACTCACTATTGTTGCACGGGGTGGCTCTCCTGTTGAAGGTGTGTACTGAAAGAGCACACTATACTTCAGCGCAAGAGATTGCTCAAGATCTTCGACATTCAAGTTGCGAGCTAAGTTTAGTAAGAATTGACAGGTTTAATTTTTTTGCGATTTTGAAATTTATCTTTTTTGTTTTCAGTATAGGTTTATAAGATCTGCTTTTTAATCGTTTGTCAAAACTTGAATAAATTTCGTTTTGGATTATTTTAAAGTTTCTACAATTTTATTACAAAATATGCGTCTTCATGACAGTAAATTTTCAAGTTGAATTGATAACGAAAATGTCAGAAATATTGTACCTTTTATGTATGTTTTCCTTAAAAAAGCTCTTGAGTTTGCATTTTAGCAAATAATTAAATACGTTTACCCAATCAAACCACAAAGGCTCAAAGGAAGGGTCAAGCTCAAATTTAAAATTGAGCCTTTTAAACTAGAGTCAAGTTTGTTAAGTTTTCGTCCTGACCTGTAAGAATTATGCTCCTGGCGGCTGTTCCAGTCGGCAGAATTAAATTTTAGTTTATTCTCGGTCCAAAAATAATAGCTCAAATTGCAGGTAAAATGCTACAGAATGATTCTAAGAAATGCAAATTTTGGATTTATGGTTTAGAATAAGGGATTCGAGAACATTGAAAATCAAGGGTTTACCTATACTAGTTGATTGTATTTGGTGACAAAAAGTCCAAGTAGTGCCAAATAGGAAGAGTCTGTGATATAATGTTTGTGATCTTATATTTCGTTCAAGTATAATATTGCAAACAAATTTTGATTTAAAATTTAATACACGATGTATGTGTTCGTATTTCTTCCCTAAATTATTCAGAAAAAATTTCAAAAATCCCTTTGAAACAAAATTCAGTTAAGGTCAAGCTTGCTTGTTTTTTATGATAAGTTTTACAAAATGATCTAATGAATTGAAATCATTCGATTTTTCAAATGCAATTATGCAATTTTTTCCTACTATTTGTTCCTCCTATTTCCTCTACTCTGACCAAAGAACGGCAACAAAAATGGTTGAAATATTTTTATGAAAAATGTCTAAATGTTTAAACGAAAAATGTCTCCAGTTTTATGTTTTGACTAAAATTTGGTTTACCACGAAAAAAAAAACTTCTGTGCATCGAAATTTCACAAAAGTTCAAAATAATTTCAATTAAGCTCAAAAATGCTGTATATGATTAAAAGGGTAAGTGAATTTTCACAATATCACGGACAGGGTAAAATTCGTGAAACAGGTTGAAAATGGAGTGAAATTTATCAACTTTTAAAATGTTTTTAAAATAAAAACATATTCAATATTTGATCCATAAAGACGGTTGAAGTAAATTTTATTAGTGATTTTAATGATTTGAAAAATTGTTACCATACACAACATACATTACCATAACATTGTTACAACATTTACTGAGAAGTGAATGATAACAAAATAGTAGTTTATGCAACAAGTTGCAAAAACAGGATTTTTTCAGCACCAGTCGTACTTTTATCCAACGAGGTTCACCGAGTTGGATAAATACGAAGAGTGCTGAAAAAATCAAGTTTTGCAACGAGTTCCATACAACATTTTTTGCAATTCCAAAAAACACACACTGAGTGAAATTTTATGTCAAATTTTCATGTATTTTGTCAATAAATCGTTTAAATAAAAAAATGTTGAAAAGTGTTACTTTTCGAAACAAGTGCTGAAAAGTTCAACTTTTCAGCACCCATTTGAGTGCTGAAAAGTAGAACTTTTCAGCATTTATTTTGAAAAGTGTTGCTATTCGATTCTGTTATTTTTGGCTATTTTGTCGTTCATGAATGTAAGTAGTTTCACGACGGAATTGCAAAAAAATAATTCAAATCTCGGAATCATCAAGTAATCACAAGGATGATATGATCAATCGTATGATTGTAGTTATCCTGAAACAAGTTTTCTGTTATAAATTTTATCTTTTTCAATTCATTTTTTTTTTCAATTTTTTAAAGATTGCATACATTTCTTCAGTTGAATTGTGTTGTTCAATAAAATCAATTAAAAGCAAACATTCATGTGAAAGTAAAAATAAAGGAAAGATATCATTGACCGGAGGTGCAAGCAATAAGAATATAGGGGTGAAGACTCTCAAGACTTATCATGTGTGCATGACGAAGCCCAAATTTGAAATTTTGCTTTTTTTTTAAATACAAAAATTAAGAACTGACGATTTTTTATATGAAAAATACAAAAATATTTTTATTTGTTTTTAAATAAGTTTTTTTGAAAATCAGCCTTCGTCATGCACATAGGACTGGTTTAACGAGTCTTCACCAAAATTTTGAGCCGATTTGGTCAAAGCAGTGTTGAGATATCGTGGCACCCGTTATTTGAAACTACTATCTTCAAATAGCTATATCTTGGCAATGATACAACCAAATGTCTTCAAATTTGTTTTGATAATTGATGAAAATGTTTATTTTAATGCCTTGAAAACAGATTTTAAATTAAAAGAAGTTTGTGCTCACTTCAACCTCTGACTTTTTTGTCGATTTACATGTATGTAACCCCTTAAACACTTAAAGAAACTCAAGAAAATGTGGTTTTCATAAAGATATTTTGAAATTTGTAAAAGGTTATTTTTCATGTTAAAAAAATTATTGTAACAGCCTTACAAATAATCAAAAAATGTCTGAATACATATGAATTCATGTAATATTTTGTCCGGTGAATCTAAATCTGCTTTTCCGGTAAAATTTTTGTTTTCGCCAAATCTTTCATTTTTAGAAAACTAATGATTTCAAAACAATAGAACTTGTGTAAAATGCATTTAAAAATACTTTTGTCAGCGAAATGTGGAAAATAGGGCTTGTTATCCCGATTTTCATATTTTTTAATGGTCGAAATAGCCAAATAAAGAACTTGGACTAACTAGAAAACACGCAAGATTATCATAAAATTTAGCTAAATTTGCTTACAGATTAACTGAAAACAGACCGGTTTAAAAACTGATAGCATATTTCCAGCTGGCCAATTAGTAAAATTTGCTAATATGATAGCTATGTTTTCTAGTTTTTGGAGCTGGTTCCAGCCATCAAATCCAAATCAAATCAAGGTTTTTTTTAGGATTTCTAACTTCGAAAAATTGTGGTTGAAAGAAGAACCAGTTTTTTTTTTAAGGCCGTTTT
Organism: Culex pipiens pallens; assembly: GCF_016801865.2. NCBI lineage: Eukaryota > Metazoa > Arthropoda > Insecta > Diptera > Culicidae > Culex > Culex pipiens. Next base: position 173,099,589 of record NC_068939.1, read on the forward strand.
TTTAATTTTCAAAGTTTATGTTGCCCCCTCCCCTTCAAAATCGGTTTGAAAAATCAGGGGGCAATTTTTTTTCTTTTTAATTAATCTTTTTTTCTGATTGTCTATTGAACTTCCCTTAAAATTTTCTTTTTTTTTCAATCTTCAGAACAGCAAAATTAACTGCTTACCAGCCATGAATGGCACGAAAATGAGGGTATCTACCATAACAACCACCTCCACAATTGGCAACAATTGCGACCACAAGTCGCAGCGAAACTTGGCAAACCGAGGGGCGGTGGCGACCGGAATAAGACCTGAAATTTATCTATTACGTCTCATTTTTCGCCATCCACACACATGAACAGCAAGGACGAAGAAAATGAAAAGGACAACTTCTTTGGCGAGCTGCGGAACTTTTTTTTCCCTCCAGTGCACAAGTGTGTGAGAGAACTTGGGTCACAAAGAAAAGCCACTTTTCCACAGGATCTGATAACAATGGCACAGATAATGCTCCACTGAGTGTGCCGAGAGCTTGAAGCTTGGAGAGTGCTATAATGGCACACCAATGGTCACACACAGGAGGGACAACTCCAAGAATAACGAAAAGGACATCTCACCCACCACCGTTGCCGTTGTTGGAGGTGCTGAAAATTGTTGTGCACTTTTTTTCTGTTAGAACTCCTCCTCCTTGGTAGTCAGACTGAGATAATAATTGACCCACCACAATCGCCGCAAACCGGGCTTCAAGTGGGGTTATTAGTCGTTAGCAAGGACGTGGCAAGATTTCGTGAGTTGAGACCGCACTTGTAGGGGGGCAGGAAAATAAAGAAGTTCAAGTTCTAGTTGATTAGCACAAGTGAAAGGTGCCGAGAGAGAGAGGCACAGTGATCATGATAACAGAAGTGTCTGATAGAGTTGTTGAATGTTTACTTTTTTTTTGTGCGCTGTTAAATTTTCTGGATACATCGGAACTGGAGCCATACAAATGCGAAAGATGCAACACTTAATTTTAATTCACTGATGAAATATGAACATTTGTTTGCAAATTTATGTTTTTAACTGCAAATATTAATAAACTGCAAACTGGGTTGTTAAAATATCAAAATATCAGCTCTCAGCCACTACAATTATCCCACCTGAACATTCTTGCCTCAAATACAGATGTTCTTCTTTTCTTATTGAAATCCTCAGCGCCGAACACAGCCGAACACGTTTTCGTGTTTACACACTCGCGAATGACATTTTCCCTTTCTCTCTCATTCCCGTTTCCACGATCATCCAACCGCAACAACGTTTAACCACAAAAGCCGCCACAAAATCAATTTCGCAAACGCAATTTGACGGGACGTCATGCGTGGTCAGCTCCTAATCACCGTCACGCGTGCTTTCATTGCAGTTTTCGGAGAGATTGAGAGACTCAGCGGTGAGAGCGCAGAGTCGAGGAAAAGGGAAGGAGTGATAGAGAGAGAATCCTATCGCTGGGAATCACGAGACACAAGAAGAGATCTCACATGCTATAAAGACGGTCGCTATACTCTCGGATGTTTTTGGTGCAGAGATAATCAATTGATACCTTTTCTATCACTCATTTGCAATACTGACTGCAAACAATATTTTGGTTACTGAGAAATTTATTATAATAGTATCATTAAGTTTACAATTTATACAAAATGTTTTTTTTTCTCAGTGCCACCTTCTGCAAACATTTAGATTTCAACATTTCGATTTTCAATGTGAAAAATGAAATTAATAATGAAAAAGTTTGCTCTTTTCGATTTTATTTTAAATCATACCTATTATTTCAAATGTTTTTAAAAATACTTATTTTGGGTATTTCAAAATGGGTAATTCTCTACCAACTCACACGAAATCGGGAAAAGATGCCCCAACCCCTCTTCGATTTGCGCGAAATTTTATCTTAAGGGGTAACTTTTGTCCCTGATCACGAATCCGAGGTCTGTTTTTTTTTATATATCTTGTGGCGGAGGGGCGGTACGACCCCTTCCATTTTTGAACATGCGAATAAAGCGGTGTTTTTTCAATAATTTGCAGCCTGAAACGGTGATGAGATAGAAATTTGGTGTCAAAGGGACTTTTATGTAAAATTGTACGCTCAATTTGATGGCGTACTCTGAATTCCGAAAAAACGTATTTTCATCGAAAAAAACACTAAGAAAAGTTTTTAAAAACTCTGCCATCTTATGTTACTTGACTGTAAAAAAATTTGAAACATGTCATTTTAAGGGAAATTTAATGTGCTTTTCGAATTTGCATTGACCCAGAAGGGTCATTTTTCGTTTATAAAAAAAATCATTTTAAAATTTAGTGTTTTTTTTTCTAATTTTGCATTTTTATGAATGTAACAATGTTTTTTAAAGTTGTAGAGCCCCAATTGTTAAAAAAATCCATCGCTGCAGTTAAGGTTTAAGGGTGACAAGGAAAATTTTAAATTGGCTCGATTCTTTAGGCAAGAAAGAGTAACAGTGCCAATTTTAAGCCAAATCGGTTAAGGCTAAGGGGTCGCTTTTTATCGTTGAAGTTTATATGGGGAAAATCGCAAAAATGTACGGGGAAAAACATCGCTTCAGGATTTTGGTAGCAGGTTACGCAGGTCTCGTCCAAATTTGCATTGTGAAAATCGACCGTTTTTGGACCTCTCGATTCCTGGGAAATTTGGTCGAGACTCCCGGGAAATTTTAAGCTTATGAATATCGAAGCAAAATTACATAAACTAATAAGCTAATCAACTAATTCGAAATTGTTTTTGTCATTGGATTTTTAATTAAATATTCGGTGTTCAAGTTTGAATAAACCAATGCATTTCTAATCTTCTTATTCATAAAGTTTAAATTTTAACTTACGCATAATTTGCAATTATTGTTTCTAATTATTATTTCAAAGAGGAAAAGCCTTTTCAAGATAAGTATAATTTACATATCCTCTCTCGAGCATAGCAATCCTCTTAATCTAGTTTTTTGGTAATGCTAAGGTTTTTTTTCTTTTTCGATGTCAATAAGTTGTTTTGTGTGTTCGCATCAACCTTCGCATCAAAAAAAAAACTCTGGCAATCTTTATAATGTTAAGATCCGTTACATTTGAACATTCGGATTTTCCTTATAAATTTTTCGTCAAATAATATTTACAGTTAACACTAAAAAGGAAAAAAAAACAATTTTAAATTGTTGTTTTGAGTCGTTATTTATCATATTGCAAAAATCCCGATACTGGGAAATTATATATTAGCTTTTTTTACATCACAAAAATCTATAAACAAGTTTGTGCAACTTTTGAAAAATCACTTAGTACGAATTAAGATTCGTAAACATTTTAAACTACAATTATGAGTCCAAAAAAAAAAGAAGCGATCTTGTATTTGCAGATTCAGAAAAAAATTAAAGGTAGACAGTTCCCGAAAATAACGAGGCTAGTAATTAACGTTTTATTGAATAAGTATAAATTAATTGTGTTTAAATTCATTGAAATGAAACACATTAATTACTTTTCTTTATAAATTATTGGCACTATCGGCATAGTTAAAAAAAAACCTCACGGGTCTCGGGAAATCCCGGGAAATTGCAAAATTCAACTCTCGATTCACGGTAAATTGAAAATCTCGAGAATCGTCACCCTCTACCTACAACTTGGTCGAAGGGTGCAAGAAGATTCGAGTTGATTCTGATAAGTTATAAGCAATGCGATGAAATGAAATTGGCTTATATACTTGAAGTTTATAAGGGGTACCTATATAGTAAGTATATAAGAAAATACTTTTTACTAAAAAAAAAACACCAAAAATCAAGATCAACTCGGATCGTTTTGCACCCTTCGACAAAGTTGTATGGAATTTAATTTCCTACATGAATTTTACAATTGGACAATTTTGGGCGAGACCCACGCCACCTGGCAGAAAAATACTGAAACGATGTTTTCTGCATACATTTTTGCGATTTTCCTCATATAAACTTCAACAAGAAAATGCGACCCTTAAACCTTAACTGCAGCGATGGAATAATCATCATCAAAAGAAAATCTCTGGACGTTCATCAAGAGAAAAAATCCGTAAGGAGCATGGCTCTCCTCTCTCGTGCACGAAAGATCGGTTCGTCGCCATCGTGCTAACTTGTCGTACGTACATTTTGGGCCAAATTGAGTTAAGAACGCCATATTGTGCAGCTCACAATGCCTCACCTTTTGACCTTCACAGATTTCCAAAATTCGATTTCAATCCTGAGATATTCAACAAAAACCGAAAAAACTCCGTGCATTTTTGTCACTTTATATATGAAAGTAGTTTCAATCTTGTCGTGCTATCTTGTCACTCCATGAAAATTGATGTAAGTGCGACAAAAGGCCAAAGGGATTTCAGGCCAGGAAAGTCAGGATGCGTTTGTCGCACGTACAAGCTAGACTACCGTAAACATTTGTAATTATAACTCGGGACTCCAGCAACCAACTTCAACCAAACTTTGGGACAATGCACAGAATGGTCAGCCAAACAAAACGTGTTTGTTATTGTTTACACTGCGTGCTCTTGTTTTTGTATATTCAAGGTAAAACATTAAAACACGTTTTTCTCGGAACGTCGAAATGGCGGGTGCGACAAGATAGCACGACGACGTCGGGTTAAAAGAATCTAAAAAAATCATCATCTTTATTATTCGGTGGAATATACTTTTCACTACTACACTTGCAAGTGTAACGTCACACGTCGAAAAATGATCTGTCACACTTTGTAGATGGGCAATGTGTGAAAACAAAGTGAAATAAATATTATTAAGTGGTGCTGACAAGGAAATTCACAAAAAATCATCAGCAGATTGATTTTCTTGGAGAATTTCGGGAGCGATTTTCTTTTGCGTGATTTGCCTCCTCTCTCTTTCGCGGGTGAAGAAAGTTCGCAAGCGAAATTGATTTTTTTGCGATTATTCCATCCCTGCTTAACTGATTTGGCTCAAATTTGGCACAGATACTTATTTTTGTCTAAGGAATCGAATCAGAGGGTATCCCTGATGACGATTTTTTTTATATTAGCACTCTAATGAATATTCACTTTATTTGAGTTTTGACTGTAACATTCTAAATTTCTTACACAATACTGTGTTTTTACGAAAATACTTAAATTTAAATAAAAAAATATGTGAAAAATACGACATTTAAATACTGCAGTATTATGCAAAATCTTAAGTATTTTACAAGAAAAATTAAACATCGATTTTGTGAAAAAAATATGCAAATATTTTTGGTTCTTAAATAAAAAAATATTAAAAATTGAATATTTTTGTACAAAAATGGATTTTAATGCATATTTAAGTATTTAACTACAATCAATAACAAAGCAAAATAACAAATAAAATTTCACTTCATTTGCTACGCATTTTGCGACTGATGAAAATTAGAGTACCCGAGCAGACGGAAATAACTTCAGAATAACATTTTTTGATATTTAAAAATACTAGGCCAATAACATTTTATGTTAATTATAACAAGATTTGTTATTCGTCGTTATGATTTTTTTGTTATTGGATTGTCATTGCAATAACAGAGTCATAACATTTTCAGTTATTCTTCGAACAAATCTTTGTTATTATTTTTTTTATTATTTTAACAACTAATCCATTCATCCCAATAACAGTTGGAGGTATTCTTCCATAACAAAAAATGTTATTCTAAAGTTGTTTTGGCTTTCAGTCCATATCAGATCAATATCAAATTTTGTTATGATAACATAAACTATTATTATACCCTTATGCAAAAATAGATTTTTTAAGAAGAATCCATAACACTTTATGTTATTTTAACAGTATTTGCTACTGAAAATGCATGAATTTTGTTATTACCGTCTGTTCGGGTATTCTAAAAATACTTTAAATATTTTACAAAAAAAAAAAACTATTACACATTGAAAATGGAGTACTCTAAGCACTGCTGTCCCTATTCAGACTGTAGTCCCGATTCGCTCCAGATGACGGTATCTAATAAAAAATACTTAATTTCGTTTCTTTATTTCAAAATACACGGTATTTTGTTCATTGTTTATTGAGTTTTTATACTTTGAAACTATATTAAAAAAAATTTATAACAGAAAGCAATTCAACTGTTAATAATATCAATCATAAATGATTTTTGTGAATAAAACTTAAAAAAACTATTTTTCAATCATAATTTGGCCAAAATCGAACTTCCGTCATGCATAAGTTTGTCCAATCAAAAGATCCACTTTTGGTTCACCAAATCACAAAAAAAGAACAAAAACACCGAATGGAGTTAGGTTTTTTTTTCTAAATTGAATTTAGTTTTTGAAAAAAGTGAATCGAAAAATGAAAAAATACGTTCTTTTTGTTTTTTGAAAGCAATAATCATAACCGAAAATTTTGCCAAAGAAGCCAAATCGATTAGGATAAAAATACCTTCCCAAGATACGGACTTCCGATCGTTTTTAAAGCACTTTTGAATGGTCAGCTCCCAAGGATGTATGGGGAAACCATTGAGGCAAAATGACCGTATTTGGACATCTGGAATCGATAGACAAAGTTTCGTCCAAATTGAAAAAAATACGTAATTAAAAATCAAGAAGATTTTTGTTTTGCTCAGGAATAATCTAACAAATAAGCAAACACGTCCTCCTTGTTTCTTTAATTTTTGCACGTGTGCTTGTCAGTAATGTTTGTGTCTGTGTGGGCGCTGGGTCAGTACTCACACACACACACACAACACTGCCCGGAGTAATTTATCGACTGTGAAAATTTATTAACCCTGCACGCCGTTTGCCGTTCCGGCATTTCTGCCATGCGGAATTTAGCTTGTTTTTCCACGTTGGTTTTTGCTTTGTTTTACCTTTTTTTGTCTGTTTGAAGATTCCTCACACGACGCCCACCGTATTGGTCATACAGTCTGCTTACCGGATCTCGTGAACATGCTTTTTTTTACTTATTTGTTGTTGGGATTCTTGTTTTCCGTTTATGGTTTCGAGGATTTTTATCTAATTGTCTGAGTTCACGTTAAAATTGAAAATTAAAGCAAAATGAAATTCGAACTCAGCACCACAAATCTACTGTCGAAGCCAAGGGTCCCACCGAGCCACGAAGCTGGTCATTACGGTTGGAAAATCTGCTTTTTTTTCTCCTCCTCACAAAAACGAAACGCATGATCGTCCACTGGTGGCCATAAAACCATCTCACTTTCCGTTCTACAATCCTTGGACGGAGCGAGAAAAACATCGCCGGACGACGACCAGGACGAGAACAACGCGTGGAACATCGCCTGGACGAAGGATGTGGAAGATTTATAGACAAAGCGTTGGCGAGCGCAGTTTGTAACGGAACGGTAGAGGGTGGTATCTTTGACTTGTGAGCTTTTTTTAACAACTTCAATGTTTATTTTATTTGTATTTTCAATTTTTATTTTGATATCTTTTTCCAAAATTACAATGACATTCCTAATTCTTCACTCGTATGTTGAAGCTTTGAACAAAATTAAAGCGTGCGGAGATGCCAAAGGCAAGAATTAAGTTCCAAATTGCTGGCGTTTGAGTCCTCTCATGCGTGTGCGGGCTCACAAAATGGACGGCTTCCGGTCCGGTGTCCGGAAATGGAACCCACGTGCGCGCTGCTCCTGGCCGTTTGTTCGCTCCTGTAAGGTTCAGGCCAAACCAGGGAAGGTGGAGGTGGAGAGCACTCTCAAGCCCGGTACACGTGGATGAATAATAATTGGAGTAATCCGTGATGGGAAAAGCTTAGCGGATTTAGCCGTTTGATTGGATGAATTAACGCTCTAATGATTTCAAGTTTATTTATATTTTGAGAATTTCAGCTGTTGATTTGGTGTTGAGTTGCCAACCAATCAAGTTATGAGTTTAACATATAATTTGGATATATTTCTAAGAAAATTAGGATCTATATAATAGAGTCTCAAAACATGGAAAAAATATTAAATGCATTGATTTTTACTGCTTCGGTTTGTTCAAAAAACTTGTAGAGAATTAAATTTCCAATGAGAATCTGACTTTTGAGAATATTTGGTTGGGAACACACACCTTTTTGGGGTTTTCCGATTTTTCCATACAAACTTCACCTTCCAATATCAATGAGTAAATGCTGGGTTCTGAAAAGACAGAATGCGCAACGTGATTTTCGAATGCTCCTTTCTGCTCCCCACTAATACAAATGCACTACAGCTGTTAACATAAATAAAGTAGAAGGCTATGTTCAAGCTCAAGCGTGACATATTTTTTGCTGCTGAAGTGATTTGATTTGAAACATTTTGGATCTGTTCATGTTTTCGCTCAGAAATTAAGTGCCTCGCGCGTTCTTTGTTTATAGAATATTCGATGGGAGACCAAAAAAATGCTATTGATAATTCAACATTTCAAAATGTGCCATAAACATAGGCTTTGCGTGGGATAAAGCGTTTACTGAAATGTTAGAAACGAATTATTTCAATCTCGATTTCAACCCTCTTCTTAAGATTTATTGATTTCGGATACTTCATAAGTTCGACGCCAACGATTTTTTTTATTCCTGATCTAATCTAATCTAATCTAATCAGACCCTAGCGCAGCCAATCTTTCGAAGGGTTCCTGGAGAGTGCCTTAGGTTATATGACGCCTAGCACTCTTCTTGTCATTCATTAACATTTGTAGTGCGCCATTGCATTAGAATGCATTGAAACATCACAAGCGTTAAAGCGGCCAGGCCCACTGCGTAAAGACGTATCGCAGAGATGACTCGTAATTGGGTTGAGTTTGAGCACAGAGTGTTCGAACAACAACACAATTCTGAATCGACAGGGGAGGAAGAAGCGTGGGGACACACCACCATACGCTCCGAGATTTGGTTGTATTCGTTCACCCAAAGGAAACATATATCTCAAAATCTGCAACATTGGATTTGCTGCAGAAAATGTCATATTTTATAACATTTTTTGCAGCAAGCCCGTAGATCATTTTTGCCCGCGTGTAAAAATTTCAGCGATCTGCAGTTCTCACCAACACATATAAAGCTGGCCCGTCCCCGAGCAACACTCCAAAGAGAAGCATATCTTGGTGCTCTTTCACTCACTTTTCATCAAGCGTCCATGGCGCGGTGGTAGCGTGTCGGATCAATAACCAAAAAGTTGGTGGTTCAATCCTCGTTCTGCTAAGTGTTTTTTTTTGGTGAAATACAATCAAAAAGCCGTCGGTAATGTCGATAATTGTCGGTAACGGGCAAAAATGTCATACTCCTATATCGCAAAAAATGCATGAGGACAGATTTCATGCAGATTCTGATATACTTTCATGCCGCCATGCATCACAATCATGCGACTGCCAGTTGGGTGTTGGGAGCACCATGCTAAGAAGGTTTGGTACTCCGGGACCCTCTGGGATGGGACATTGTATTTCCACGAATGCCTTGGACACTATTTGCCGTGATTATAGCGCCACAACTCGCTCTCTGTAACAGTATTCCTAATTCCAGTCCATACTCACCAAGTCATCATGGCCTAGTGGTTAGCATTTTTGCTTACCAATCCAAAGGACGAGGGATCGAACCCCGCCTCGAGCGACTTTGATTTTTCGTTCAAATCCATCATTTCAAATTTCTGTGTTTTTAACTTTCTCGTTGGGAGCAGATGGGCATCGAACCCAGAACAATTCGCTTACAAAGCGAACGCCGTAACCATTCAGCCACAGCCACTCCTTTTTCCGAAATTCAAGCGGAAGTATACATTTTCTAAAGTTGTTGGTACATTTGTATATATTTGCAAATAAAAATAATATTAAAAGAACTCAATTTAATTTGATTAAATTCAATTTTCTACTACAATTTACTACATATTTAACTTATCAGTTTGTCTAAAAATTTCAGATGATATAAATTTCTGAAGCATTCATAACTGGGAATAGATCCTGTTCTTTTTTTTTGGCAATAAAAAATACGATATTATGGATTGAAAATTAACTTTTATTATGTAGGTAATCTTTTTCAACAAAAAATGTTGTTATATCATTTAAAAATGAAGTGCCTTTTCCCGCAAGATCAAGTTGAATGTTTTTTGACGTTTTTGTTAAATATAAACAAATTGGATGAAACTTAAATTGGTATCATTAAATGTCTCAAAGAGGGTTGTACGAAAATAATAAGGTTGATTTGTTTTAAAGTGTAAAGAAATTACGGTTTAAGGTTGAAATTATAGAGCACTAGTGCTACCTAGAGCGTAAGAGGTTTAAATATGAGATTTAGTAAACAACTTATTTTACTAAGAAAATTCTATTAACAATTTATTAGGCTGAATCAATAAAAAATCAATAAAAAACTACTTCGGTATCTCAAGAAAAAGCAGATTTTTAAGGAAAATTCAATGCTTATCTTTTAATGCATGAGCTCTAACCAGTGTTCTGGAATAATATTTGGCATGAAAAAAAGATTTTCTGCATTTTTTTCATTTATTTTTTTTGCAATTAAAAACAGATTTACTTCTTTATTTTTGATCTTTATTACCAATATTATTTTTTATCATATTCCCGGGATTTCCCGGTAAATTTGTAAGTGATTTCCTGTTTCCCGGAAATTTTGTAACCCCGGGAAATTAGACGCTCTAATAACGTCATGATTCGAAATCCGGACACTTAGTAGCATATCATTTTTGTTATAGCTGGCAAAAAATCATGTAATAAGTTGGAAATGTAGAAACATCATCAGGATGTAGTATAAACAGTCAGTTTCATGAAAATGCATGCAAACTATGTCTTTTCTAACCATTTTCCATCAAAATTTTAAAATTAAAGTGACTTGTTGTGCTTCAAATCCCGGACACTGATAAAAGCTGATTCGAAATCAGGACACTTTTGCTTCGAATTCCGGACACTCGTTTTTACTTATGAATCGCACAAATTTGAACTGAAATATTAGTAAATGGCATTCTTCAGGTCTCAAATTAGCTGTTAACATCAAAACAATTGATAGTTTATATAAAAATTTGATAGAATTTAAGGAAATCAAAACCATACATTTCTGCTTTGCCTTACCGGTGCTTCGAACGCCTATGAAATATTTCAAGTGAAATGTTTCGCATTTTTGGTAAAGTTATAATTTTATTGTATTTAATTGTTTTTGCATTAACTACAGCGATCAAACAAACTTTAAATGAAAGTTGATGTTGAAATTCATCAAATAACACAGTTTTGACATTCATAATGCGAACTTATATCCAAATAATTGATAAAACAAGATGAAGTGTCCGGGTTTCAAAGCGTCCGGGAATTCGAATCATGACGTTATTGAGCAATTCGCTAAAAAACAGGAATGGATTTTTTGTGTTCAGAACTTTCAAAAGCAATATTTTCAGAAATGGTCACTATAATTCAAAATCAAAAAAACTGCATATTTCGGCGGCTATATTTTGAAACAAGGCACTTCATCAAAAAAATCTGTAAAGTACCGTAAACCGGGGTGACATTGATAAGATTTGATTTTATTTTTGAAATATTTTCCAACTGGTAAGGGTTTTCTCTAGACTATTATTTTTAAAACATGTGCTAGTGTCGGCCACAAATGGTCCATGCACTATTTTAAAAAAATAATTGCGTTGAAAATTCTTATTTTGAATACCGGGGTGACTTTGATAGTTATAGTTTTTCTTGTTAAAATCATAATTTAGATGTTCAAATTTTATGTTTGCTTCGAATGTACCATTGCAAATGATCCTGATATAGTTTTAACAAAAAAAAAAAGATGTTTATATTTAGTTAACTAAGTTTATAAGCTTTTAAACAAAACATGTATAAATTTTAGGTAAAATTGATAAAAAGTCAGAATTTTGCATGGAATTTGTTTAAAATAGTTTTGTTTACAAAATTGTCGATTCATATTGTTATTAAACTAAATTCTAAGCACGAATCAAAAATTTTAAAATTTTGTACAAAATTTGTTCTACTGAAAATGCTTTAAAATTTGGAAATTTAATTTAATATTCTTTCAAAAACACACAATTTTGATTATTTATTTACTTCGTTTGTCATCTTTAGATAAAAATTGTCCGAAGAATCCGAAAATGAATTCCATTTTTCGATTAGAAATCGTGTTCATTGAGAAAATCATAACACCTTTCTCTTCTCCGGTCTGTATGATTCCATGCAATTCAGTACGTATTTTGTTTGTACTCTTCTTTTTGCGCAAAAATCTCAAACCTTTCAAAGTTACCCCGGCTATCAAAGTCGGTTCTACGGTATTTTTCGGTTGCAAAATCAAATTTACATAAAAAATGAGGTCAAAAAAATTAATGTTTCAAATTTCGATAATTCTCAAAATTCACTTTTTTCAAAATTGCATAACTCGGCAACAAAATCATTGACTATACTTCTTTATGGCTCAAAAGTTGCGGGGTCGGTCTCCTAAAACATATATAAAAATCTCGAATTTCCAAAACTAAAAAAATGGGCAATTGAGCATATGTGAATAAAAATTAATTGAAAAATCGTCGAGATTTTTTTCCGTGTACCTATTTTTTTCTTAAAAGTCCTCACCAAAACGTAAAACTTTGCCGAAGACACCAAATCGATAAGAGAATTCGCTCATAAGTTACTGATTTTCGAATATTCTCGTACCATTTTCGTATGGGCTGCTGCCAACATTGTATGGAGACTTGTATGGGTGAACCAATCACAAATGGCTGCTTTGGTCACAGGGAAAGCCTCCACAAAGTTTGAGTCAAATGAAAAAAATACAAAATTTTTTTTGGCGAAATCGGTTGATTTCGCAGAGAATTGCTCTATTTAGATTGTGGAGCCATTTTTGGAAAAAAAGTCCCATGTTCTTAGAGTTTATGCTGATTTTTAAATTTGTATTTCCGGGAGATTTTTGAATATGTATTATGAATAACATATTAATTACTGTTCAATTTACGACAGAAATGCCTTGTGATTAAAAATCACTGCAAATTTGCCGACTCAATTTTCATTCCCACGCCATATGTTGCGCCTCCGTAATCCCTCAACCTGCCATAAATTAAGCTCCATTCACAGTAATCATTTCCAATTTCGGCTTCGGGGGGCCCATTGATCCATAAATATTGCCTCATTAACTCCCGCACGCGCAGACCACCTTTCCCCCGAAATCATAGCCCGGCCAGCTGTTTCACGTGGCTGCATCCTCCAGTGGTGTTTTATGGGTATTCATTTGCCACCCAACCCGGACCTCTACGACCTTCCCCAAAACCAATAAAGAGCGGAAGGTGTGAAGAACAGCCCGAGATTTAGCAAAAAAAGCAAAAAGGGTTGAATTGGGCCGTGCTGCGCCCAATGGGAAGTGAAATTAACTGGAAAATCTTCACCCTCACCAACTGGGTTGGGGAGCCAGACAATAACCAGCTCAAGAAGGGAGTAGTTTCTGGGGGGGTTGGAAAACTGCTCAAGAAATCGGTCGAAAGGGGAAATGGTCGGCAGCAGATGTGGAATTCAATAAGCGAACAGTTTTGGAGGATTTTTACTGGGATATATCTGTTTGGATTCTCCCCGGGGTTTATTTCTCCCCGGTCTCTTCCCTTGGGGGGTAGCATCCACTTTAATAACAGACAGACAGTCAGGAAGTGGGAAAAACTTTTTCCTTCCTTCTTTCTCAACGATTTGTGTTTCAGATGCCGGGCACGATTTCATTTCGATTTCACTGTTGATACAGGCTGGCAAGTTTGTAACGATAAGAGGCTCCAAGACCTGAACCCCCCAAACCAGTCAAGATCCGAAACGATGATGTGAGCGATATCCCACTGAGGAAGGATCGTTCATGAGAGAAAGAAAAGGGATGATAAGTATGTTGACAGGTTTGCTAAGTGGATACCGAGTTGGAATTTCAAGTAACATTTGGGCGCTGGTTTTGGTTGCAATGAATACATACTAACGACCTCAAAATTAAAAAAAAAGTTAATCAATACAATTTGTTAATGTTATTGTCAATTGTATAATGATATCTTGAAATTTACTGTTAACTTTTTTTAAGCCTTTGTGGAGGAGAGGTTGGCCATACAAGACAATTTCAAAGAATCAACCCGAGCAAGTTAATATAATTGGAAAAGTTCAAGTTCTATTAGTGTCAGGAGGTCACAACTTGTTTTTAAAACACCCAGCTGTTATAATATCACAAAATAATAACAAAGATTTGTTCGAAAAATAACTCGGCGGGTCTCGGCGAAAATTAACACATTTTGATATTAAAAATTATTGCAAGAAAATCCGATAACAGAGGAAAATGAAGTTCCCGATAACTCAATTTAGTATTGGTGAGATAAAGTTGTTGTTTATTTTATTAACGTGACTTTAACCTAAGTGAGATAAAGAGGTGGGCAAAAAAGAGTGAGTCGATTCTCTAAAAAGAGCGAACAAACCATGCCTCACAAAAAATAGCCGCGGTTCTTTTTGAAACTCCGGTCTTTTAAAATAACCATTTCCAAGATGGAATATTTTTTTCAAACTAAAAAAAAGTTTTTTTAAGATTATAAATAAAATTAATTGAATTTTCAACAATTGCAGCATAATTTTTTTTTAGGATTTGAGAATTCCAATGCTTATCAATTAATGGCAAACTTGCCAAAAAACAACGGAGTACCTTTTTTAAGCATTTTTTGATAAAAAAAAGGTACGGAGAGAGCTGAATCGACATATTTTGTCTATTTTGTCTATGGCATGTTTCTCATCAAAAGACTCTAAATAGCAATGTCTCTGTACTCTCTTGTTCTAACTCAGTGGTTCTCTACCTTTATTGATCCATGCCTCCCTTGGATGAATTTCAAGAACGAACATTCCCCCCCCTTTAATATCCAACTATTTGATATCGTTGCACACATATCATACTTTTAGCATTAATGTTTGCAGAATGATTAAATTTTTTTCGACATTTAATTTTATGTTCACTCAACGCAATTTACAAATACTTGAAGCATTTGTGAACGGTTTTTTCATTACCTGCTCATATTTAATGGAATGCAAAACCACACACAAAATATTTGTTAAATCATCTTTTTTTATAAATGTTCCGGTATGTGGCGAATGCTACAACTTGCTGAACTTTGCTCATTAAGATGCAAAAACTCCCAGAAATTAATGTGAATAATGT
Source organism: Culex pipiens pallens (assembly GCF_016801865.2). Lineage (NCBI taxonomy): Eukaryota > Metazoa > Arthropoda > Insecta > Diptera > Culicidae > Culex > Culex pipiens. The sequence goes on from NC_068939.1 coordinate 173,114,651, forward strand.
TCTTTAAAAGTCAAATAAACCAAAACCTTACAAATATATATATTTTTTAAAGTTCAGGCTCCAAGAATTCAAATTTAATATAATTTCAATAAAATTACCTAAACCTTACAAAAAAAAAATTAAAAAAACCCCCGAAAACAGGCCATAATGGGAAAAATTTAAGAACTCATTAAAGCGTATAAATTTTTTTTAATTTTCAAAAACAGCTCACTGTTTTTAAACGTAAACAAAAATATTATAAATTTTTAATAAATTTTGCTCATGTTTCAATTAATGTGGAAATTCAAAGAAATTCATTTTAGAAAACACATTTTACAACAACGGTTCATTTTTTAGAGAATTCAAAAATTAACTTAAAATTTAAATATTATTTTAAAAAATACTGAAAAATTAAATAGCCTTAAAAGACATCATTGAAAATCTTTTTATATTTTATGGAATCATTCAGCACAATTTCCCGAATTTTCCATATTTTGATAAACATTTTTGTATTTTATTTTTTGTCAGCTATATTTTTAAAGGACGTAAAAGTAAAAAGTATATCTTTCCCAGTTCCTGAGGGGAACACCCTTGAAGAGTATCGGGGCCGGCATTTACAAAGCGGATTCAGTGACAGTTTCATTCTCAACTTAATGTTAACATGTAAAGGTTATTGTTAACATTCCATAGGTCGCCTCCCTAAGGTGTCGTGATAAGGTCCAGTTTGTGACGATACACTACCTTCCCTTTACTAAGCAATCGATTCCAGAAGAGAAAAGATCACCAGTTGTGTTGGTCCGAGCCGGGATTTGAACCCCGATCTACCGCTTACGAGGCGGAAGCGTTACCACTGGGCTACGTGGCTCGGTCTGGACGTTCAATGATTAAATCATAGGAAATAGAAATATTTATACATTTTATAAGAACGCATATCTATTGCATCGTTATTCCCCCCCAAAAATGGCCAAATTCCCCCCAGGGGGAATTCCTCAACGGTTGAGAAACACTGGATACATGAAGGTGGGTCTACGAGTTTTATGTGGAAAGTTAATTTTTAGAGCTTTCCTGAGCCAAATAATAACAAATTAAACAACGTATTTTGGGAATTCTGTTTAGAAATTAAAAATCGAATAAATAAAACGGGATTTTCCCGTGTACTTTTTTTTCAGAAAAATCAAAATTATAACCAAAAACTTTGCTGAAACAAAATCGATCAGAAAACTCTTCTCAAGATTAAGATTGTCAAACACTCACATGCCCATTTTGTATGACTAGCTGGGTTACCAAGTCAGAATTTGGAAAATCTGGCAAAGTATCGATTAAAAATCTGGAAAAAATCTGTCTGACTAAAATCTAACAATTTTGAATGGTGAAGGGGAGGGAAAATAAGAATTAATTCAAAATTTTGTAGAATTCAGATGGTTTGACTGATTGTATTGCCTCAAAAATGTAGAATTTATATTTTCTATGAGAAAAACATATTCTTATTTTTTTATTATTTTCAATTCAATTCGATCATTTTAATCAAAAATTGTACAACTTCGGCATAAGTTAAAAAATCTGGCCAATTCTGTCAATATCTGGCACAGAGGAGGATAAATATTTATTCTGGCTAGCACATCAAAAATCTGGCATTCCCAGATTCATCTGGCAACCTGGCAACGCCAGCCCGCAAAATTTGAAGGCACAAACCGGTAAAATTTAACAAGATTAATAAAATGGAATTGTAAAAAAACTAAAAAGGAAGAAGAATGACCAAACGATTGCAACTAAGAAATTTGGGCAATGACTTAATTACAATTGTAGCATTGTCCCCAATTTTTTTTGTCATTTTTATTAATTTTCTAAAAAGCATTGAAGCGCTTTGAACATTAAGAGCTATTATCAACTCCACATGGATGCATCACACACGTGTGTGTCTGCAACTGTTCCCAACAGAACCATCACAGGTGGGAGGCTTACCATCAGCCGCCTAATAGTGCACTGTTCGCAGATAACCAGCTTAAGATAAAGGCACACATGTACTCGAAACTTGTGAGCACATTGACTACCACGAGACGGTTTCCGGCTACCACCGGTGGAAAACTGAGACCTCAACCCGGCGTTCCATTCATCTGGATCCACACACACAAACACACACAAACACACAAGGCAAAATGAATATAGATGAGAAACGCCATCAGCACTTTTCCGGGAGGAAAATTGGGAAAAGCCCTCGTGGTACTTAGCAGAGCCAGGGTGGAAAAGCTGGAAGGCTTTACGAGCGGTACGTGTGCATGCAAATTGGGGAAAATTACTTTTGAATTCAGTGATTTGTCAGAAAGTAGCTTACCGCAAATGAATCCAGCCCAACCCAAGTGCGTCATCGTAGATTCTGTTCCATCGAGAGAAACGATGACGATGAGGACGACGAGATAATAAAACTGGGAAGGGCTGAAATTGGGCTGGCTGGCTACGTGCTAATACGTGCCATTAATTACAGCTGTTGGCTAAATCTGATTCGAGTGGACTTTTCGGGGGGCTCCCATTATACTGACGAAAAGTTTTCAGTTGTGTCAAAGGGAACCTTGTTCGAGTTTGAATTTAAGCTTCGTGCTGGATTAGCTTCATTTAGCAGTAGTTACAGCCGATCAAGCGAAATTTAAAGAATTAGTTCGATTTTGTGTATTACTTTCCTAGAAATCAAAAACCTTCTTAATTTTAATGAAGGCTTGCCAATTTTGAACATAAAATTTTCCCAGTCCAACCTATAAGACGGTAATACTAAGCCTACAAACGTTCTAAAACCGTGCTAATCTAGCCTTCTGCAAGCGATATGTAAATCAGCAAAGCACTTTACCGTGTCCTCAGACGACGATCCTAAAATCGTTATCAAATTAGCCATCTTTCCAATTAATCTCCATTGTGTGTGTTCAGCAATGGCTGGCTTACAACTTTGTTGATATAATGCAAATCCCCCTCCCACCCCCCTCCCACCCGAAAAGCCTTCTCTAATCCCGTTTCCGGACAAAGTCAGAACCCGTTCCTTGTGCCTCTGTTTGGCAAGTGCCCCTGACAAGGTACATGGCTTTCTCGTTTGCCAGAGAGTGAGAGAGTGCTAAGCCCATTACAACCCGTTTTTCTTATCGGGCAGTGTGACTTCAACTTTTGACTACAAGCATGAGAAGCAGAGCAGGTTTCTGGGAGTGGATTCTCCTGGTCAGGTGTGTTACAGGCAGAGGATTTCTTGCTGTACACATGAGTTATTATTCCATTATCAATAAAACGGGCGGCGAATGATGATGAACGGAAAGGACATCGGGCCCACCGCAGAACCTGCAGCAGCAGCAGCAGGAGAACGTGTGGACGTCGAACCGTTTGGATTCGTCGTTCGTTGGAACTTGTAAGTTTAAAAGTCTTTCTCATGTAGGACGATGACGATACTTGCGGAAAGCTCCAGTGTGTGTGGTTTTTGTTGGAAGAGGCAAATTTCTCAGAATTAAATGAGGATGAAATTTCACACCTTAATTCGTATTCGTAACGATTGTTCGTGAAAATAGTAATATAAAACAAAGATTTTAATCTTGTTGTCATCTAAAGAAGGGAAGCATGAGTCTGCTTAATTTTGCCTTCCTCACTGAGGTAAGGCTATAATCCTGCTCTAAAAATGAACTTTATATGAAAAGCTGGGAGACCCACCTTCATGTATACATATCGACTCAGAATCGAAAACTGAACAAATGTCTGTGTGTGTGTATGTGTGTGAGTTTTCTCAGCACTGGCTGAACCGATTTTGACCAAACCAGTTGCAATCGACTTAGTATAGGGTCCCATATATCGCTATTGAATTGTTTGAAGTTTCGATAACTAGTTCAAAAGTTATGCATAAAAATGTGTTTTCACATATATCCGGATCTCATTTATATGCATGTAAACGATGTCCGGATCCATCATCCGACCCATCGTTGGTTAGGTAATCGAGAGACCTTTCCAATGAGTCCACAACATTGAAGATCTGGCAACCCTGTCTTGAGTTATGACCACTTAAGTGATATTTATGTACTTTTTTGAAGCCGGATCTCAATTAAATGTATGCAAACGATGTCCGGATCCATCACCCGACCCATCGTTGGTTAGGTAATTGAGAGACCTTTCCAACGAGTCCACAACACTGAAGATCTGGCAACCCTGCCTCAAGTTATGACCACTTAAGTTATATTTATGTACTTTTTTGAAGCCGGATCTCAATTAAATGTATGCAAACGATGTCCGGATCCATCATCCAACCCATCGTTGGTTAGGTTATCAAAAAACCTTTCCAACGAGTTCAAAACATTGAAGATCTGGCAACCCTGTCTCGAGATATGGCATCTTAAGTGACATTTATGTACTTTTTTGAAGCCGGATCTCACTGAAATGTATGTAAACTATGTTCGGATCCACCATCCGACCCATCGTTGGTTAGGTTATCAAAAGACCTTTCCAACGAGTCCAAAACATTGATGATCTGGCAACCCTGTCTCAAGGTATGGCCACTTAAGTGATATTTATGTACTTATTTTATTCCGGATCTAAAAAATAGATGAATTTGTTATACAATTCCATCATATAAGCCATTGTTGGTAATAAGTGAGGAAGGCTCCAACACATAGGTGGATTAAGTTAGTTATTAATTCAATTTCATCAACTAGTTTAAAAGTCAACTTGAGTAAAACACATTTTTAGTTCATGATTATGTAATCATGAATTATTCATAGAAAGCGCTTATTTCTGCGTAGATTTGGTTTAAAGTGACTATTTTTGAAACAGATGTTTATTTAAAACATTTTTGTTCAAAATATCTTCAAAATTCCAGTCCAGATGAAATAATGTTGCTTAAATATATCCGTTAACCCTCTACTCAACCCCGCCTCTAGGTCCCATCCATTTGTTAAAAAAAAAATTGATATTTGAAAAGCATTTGAGCGAAATGCTCTTAAATAACATTTAGGAGAACAGCATCTAACTCCATCTTGCCTCTAATGTTGACATTAGCTCTTTGACGTTCAATTACCGCTTATAAAAAGCGTTTTCAACAGAAATCGAATGATAAATAGCTTAATAGGAAGTGAGCAAGCAAGTTTCCATCAACAGTTTTGAAAAAAAAAGTTTTTTTAAATAGTAAAAGACAGAAAATTGGATTATGGAATTAAAAATGAGTCCTTAACCTCCATAGATCTAGGGTTTTTTCTCAAAATTTATTTTCCCTTAAAAAGAACTCAGCTAACAAAATCTAAACGTAGAAATATGTACCCTCCCTGCAAAGGATTATGAATTGATCTCAGTTGAAAGGTTCTCCAAATCTCTGAATTGCAAATGTAACATCCTAGAACAGAACTGCTAAATTCTAAAAAAAACACAAATTGAAAATTGAGTCCTTAACCTGCCAAATATTCAAGAATATCCCCTAGTTAAAGTTAGGAAGCTGTTTGTTTTACTATCAATTCCTTAATTTTAAGTTTTTCATAATTTTTGTTGAAGGTAAAAATTTTGAAATAAAAAATGTCTCTAAATGCTTTATACTTCATTGATGTTGTGTTGCTTAACAAAATAGCAAAATGTCGATGAATTTATTAACATGTTTTAAATCTTTAACTGATCTGTGTTCCTAAAATTTTAAATTTTAAAAAAATATTAACAAGTTATTTTTGATTAAAAATAAACTAACAAGCGTTTGTAATGTATTTTGGAATGTGTACGATCATGTTCTTTTTTTTACAAAGCAAATTTAAATGGCTGATCAGCAATTATTTTTTGCTGCCCCCTAATTTGTTCGGGAAAATTTGAAGAAATGTAAAGTGGAAGGGATTGGCAATAACTTGAAATTAAAGTTATAATGGCCTAAATGCAAATTAAAATAAAATAAAAATGAAACAAGAAAAAACATAAACCAAAAGAAGTAAAGTTTTTCGTAGAATCAAAGTTGCTGGATTTTTTTTCCAGAAATCGGGCTTTAGAGGTGTACCTGTCTCAAAATTAGTTTGCTCATCATTTCATAGCTATTTTAACTCGAATTTCAACCCTTTTCCAAGAGCACTGCCGAAATTCCCTAAAGTTATCAATGCCGGCATCATGAACTCTTTCGGAAAACTAAATCCAGCGTAATTTTTCAAAAGGCTCTATATGCATAGAAAACCCGAGGCGCATCGGTGGTTTTGAAAGTTTTCTCTAGACATGAGTAATTCTCGCTGAAAGTGGACCACTATTTACACAAGGTGCTCAAAAATCAAAAGCAATGTACTTTTCCAATAGCCCCCACCAAGTTATGAATGAAACCATGTTTGGTTGGTTGAATTTGTCCTCACCTCGGCGCCACAAAGCTAAAACATTTTTTTAAATTGGTAATTTTTTGACTTAGACGCGTCTACAAAATTGCTCATAACTTTGCAAAACTTCAACGAACCCTTGATGTTTAGGGGTGTTTTGGAAAGGAAATGAGCAGAGCTTTCGAATGAACTTGTCAGAAAAATACCGTTCCATACATTTTTTAGCCACAAAACACCAATGTATTTTTAAAAGTCATTTTTGAAGGCCGGCGCCCCGCTTTATCGAAGAACTGACAAATCCATTCGAAAGCTGAGACGATTTCACATAAAGGACCAATAAATCTAAGGTGTATGTTCCTCCTATCTTTTTTAATCTAATTTTGATTCTGCGAGCGCAGCGCTCCGTTCGCATTTCGGGTGCCCAAAATGTTGCAATTTGCTTGCCTCATTTTAAGGTTTTGTCAAAAAATATAGGTGGTCACTTTTTAAATGATAGTTTATTGTCCAAGGATCAAAATGCACTTTCGATAATTGACCAATATTTATATTTTTGGGTTCTTCCAGGCAATTTAATGTCGAAAAATTGTTTAATTTTTATTTATTTTTTTGTAAAATGTTTACTTACAATTGGGTGGACTTTTTTTCAGTAGAACTAATGAATGAAGCATGTAGGAAATTTCACCACAAACATTTTTATCTGAAAGAAAACGTAATTTCGATACTCCAATGCCAAGATATTTTAGTTTTAGTGCGAAAAATAGTGCCAATTTTACAAATTTCTCAGAATTAACAAGCACGGCCTATTATTTACATGCGGCATATGTTTTGGAGGCCAGAGTATGGTTTCTTATAGTGATTTTGGTCGCTGAATTCGGATCTGGAATCAAATTTCAGTTAAACAGTGAACAGTGATATTTTAGTCACGCTAAAATATTATTTGCGTGTATTCCCCATAGCCACATAGGGATCGGCAGCCGAAGCCGCTAACCACCGCGCCACGAGGCCTCTCAAAACAATCAGAAGTTGAAAAAAAACTTCTCCATAAAAAAAATCCGTGAGTAAAATATCAATTAAAGGTGAGCGAAAGATGACATATGACCGAATTCACTAGCGATTAAAATTACAGCATATTACCGCGTGGCTCCAAATTTAACTGTTTATCTGAAATTTGATTCCAGATCCGAATTCAGCGACCAAAATCACTATAAGAAACCATACTCCGGCCTCCAAAACATATGCCGCATGTAAATAATAGGCCGTGCTTGTTAATTCTGAGAAATTTGTAAAATTGGCACTTTTTTTCGCACTAAAACGAAAATATCTTGGCATTGGAGTATCGAAATTACGTTTTCTTTCAGATAAAAATGTTTGTGGTGAAATTCATTAGTTCTACTGAAAAAAAGTCCACCCAATTGTAAGTAAACATTTTACAAAAAAAAATTAAAAATTAAACAATTTTTCGACATTAAATTGCCTGGAAGAACCCAAAAATATAAATATTGGTCAATTATAGAAAGTGCATTTTGATCCTTGGACAATAAACTATCATTTAAAAAGTGACCACCTATATTTTTTGACAAAACCTTAAAATGAGGCAAGCAAATTGCAACATTTTGGGCACCCGAAATGCGAACGGAGCGCTGCGCTCGCAGAATCAAAATTAGATTAAAAAAGATAGGAGGAACATACACCTTAGATTTATTGGTCCTTTATGTGAAATCGTCTCAGCTTTCGAATGGATTTGTCAGTTCTTCGATAAAGCGGGGCGCCGGCCTTCAAAAATGACTTTTAAAAATACATTGGTGTTTTGTGGCTAAAACATGTATGGAACGGTATTTTTCTGACAAGTTCATTCGAAAGCTCTGCTCATTTCCTTTCCAAAACACCCCTAAACATCAAGGGTTCGTTGAAGTTTTGCAAAGTTATGAGCAATTTTGTAGACGCGTCTAAGTCAAAGAATTACCAATTTAAAAAAATGTTTTAGCTTTGTGGCGCCGAGGTGAGGACAAATTCAACCAACCAAACATCCCAAGTAACATTTTTTTCCAGGAGTTCTACAAGAGCTCTTCAAGATAGCTACAGCATAGCAGTTTGGACCGCGGTAGGATAAAACTCTTTTCAAGTACTCTTCCAAACTCCTGAAGAAGTTTTGAAGAGAATTTTATCCTACCGCGGTCCAAACTGCTATGCTGTAGCTATCTTGAAGAGCTCTTGTAGAACTCCTGGAAAAAAATGTTACTTGGGATGGTTTCATTCATAACTTGGTGGGGGCTATTGGAAAAGTACATTGCTTTTGATTTTTGAGCACCTTGTGTAAATAGTGGTCCACTTTCAGCGAGAATTACTCACATACTACTCGTTCCACAGGAGAAGTATTTAACAATTTCTCTCGATTTTCCACGTGAGTGCCTCTACTGCGTAGCCTCTCTTCTAGCGTGTCTAAGATTGTAGCAAATTCAATTAGTCGCACATCTTGACCCAATTCCAAGAGTTTCAGCAAACTAAAATTCTCGTTCAATGCAATTTGTTAACTGGTTTTGATTAAACTCAAAGTTGAGAATTAACAGCATTTAAAGTTCAAACAATACACTTTTCTTCAAAGATATGAAAATTGTACAAAATTTTAGTTTTTCAATTTGAACAACATGAAAAAACTTCAACAATCCGAATAATTGTTCCGCTCGCTGGCCGCAACATTATGTCAACACATAATGAGACACTGAAACCGTACATTTAATGGGGCTCCCGAGCATAAATCACGGAAACTGATAGCTCATGGACCGTCGTCATGTCCGCCGTGGTCATTCATTGTGGCTGCTGGCTTGAAATCGTAATAAATGACATTTTTCCTTTTTCCAACGTGGTGGTGCGGGTTGGTCCTGCAGTGATGAGTGTGTGTGTGTGTGTGTGTGTGTGTGTGTGTGTGTGTGTGTGTGTGTGTGTGTGTGTGTGCAAAAGTTGGCATTTCACCAACACGTACATCACGGCGAGGGAAAAAAGATGAGTGCTGACTTGGAATGATCAATAAATAATGACCGTTATTAGTGTCAAGTGGATCGGAAGCTGTCGGTGACGACGTGCTTCCTGTACCAGTAGTGTGCTGTCAACGTGAGCAAGTTCAGAAACTTTGGACTTAAACAAGAGCAAAAAGCAAAAAGCAAAAAGCAAAAAGCAAAAAGCAAAAAGCAAAAAGCAAAAAGCAAAAAGCAAAAAGCAAAAAGCAAAAAGCAAAAAGCAAAAAGCAAAAAGCAAAAAGCAAAAAGCAAAAAGCAAAAAGCAAAAAGCAAAAAGCAAAAAGCAAAAAGCAAAAAGCAAAAAGCAAAAAGCAAAAAGCAAAAAGCAAAAAGCAAAAAGCAAAAAGCAAAAAGCAAAAAGCAAAAAGCAAAAAGCAAAAAGCAAAAAGCAAAAAGCAAAAGCAAAAAGTAAAAAGCAAAAAGCAAAAAGCAAAAAGCAAAAAGCAAAAAGCAAAAAGCAAAAGCAAAAAGCAAAAAGCAAAAAGCAAAAAGCAAAAAGCAAAAAGCAAAAAGCAAAAAGCAAAAAGCAAAAAGCAAAAAGCAAAAAGCAAAAAGCAAAAAGCAAAAAGCAAAAAGCAAAAAGCAAAAAGCAAAAAGCAAAAAGCAAAAAGCAAAAAGCAAAAAGCAAAAAGCAAAAAGCAAAAGCAAAAGCAAAAAGCAAAAAACAAAAAGCAAAAAGCAAAAAGCAAAAAGCAAAAAGCAAAAAGCAAAAAGCAAAAAGCAAAAAGCAAAAAGCAAAAAGCAAAAAGCAAAAAGCAAAAAGCAAAAAGCAAAAAGCAAAAAGCAAAAAGCAAAAAGCAAAAAGCAAAAAGCAAAAAGCAAAAAGCAAAAAGCAAAAAGCAAAAAGCAAAAAGCAAAAAGCAAAAAGCAAAAAGCAAAAAGCAAAAAGCAAAAAGCAAAAAGCAAAAAGCAAAAAGCAAAAGCAAAAAGCAAAAAGCAAAAAGCAAAAAGCAAAAAGCAAAAAGCAAAAAGCAAAAAGCAAAAAGCAAAAAGCAAAAAGCAAAAAGCAAAAAGCAAAAAGCAAAAAGCAAAAAGCAAAAAGCAAAAAGCAAAAAGCAAAAAGCAAAAAGCAAAAAGCAAAAGCAAAAAGCAAAAAGCAAAAAGCAAAAAGCAAAAAGCAAAAAGCAAAAAGCAAAAAGCAAAAAGCAAAAACCAAAAAGCAAAAAGCAAAAAGCAAAAAGCAAAAAGCAAAAAGCAAAAAGCAAAAAGCAAAAAGCAAAAAGCAAAAAGCAAAAAGCAAAAGCAAAAAGCAAAAAGCAAAAAGCAAAAAGCAAAAAGCAAAAAGCAAAAAGCAAAAAGCAAAAAGCAAAAAGCAAAAAGCAAAAAGCAAAAAGCAAAAAGCAAAAAGCAAAAAGCAAAAAGCAAAAAGCAAAAAGCAAAAAGCAAAAGAGCAAACAGCAAAAAGCAAAAAGCAAAAAGCAAAAAGCAAAAAGCAAAAAGCAAAAAGCAAAAAGCAAAAAGCAAAAAGCAAAAAGCAAAAAGCAAAAAGCAAAAAGCAAAAAGCAAAAAGCAAAAGCAAAAAGCAAAAAGCAAAAAGCAAAAAGCAAAAAGCAAAAAGCAAAAAGCAAAAAGCAAAAAGCAAAAAGCAAAAAGCAAAAAGCAAAAAGCAAAAAGCAAAAAGCAAAAACCAAAAATCAAAAAGCAAAAAGCAAAAAGCAAAAAGCAAAAAGCAAAAAGCAAAAAGCAAAAAGCAAAAAGCAAAAAGCAAAAAGCAAAAAGCAAAAAGCAAAAAGCAAAAGCAAAAAGCAAAAAAGCAAAAAGCAAAAAGCAAAAAGCAAAAAGCAAAAAGCAAAAAGCAAAAAGCAAAAAGCAAAAAGCAAAAAGCAAAAAGCAAAAAGCAAAAAGCAAAAAGCAAAAAGCAAAAAGCAAAAAGCAAAAAGCAAAAAGCAAAAAGCAAAAAGCAAAAAGCAAAAAAGCAAAAAGCAAAAAGCAAAAAGCAAAAAGCAAAAGCAAAAAGCAAAAAGCAAAAAGCAAAAAGCAAAAGCAAAAAGCAAAAAGCAAAAAGCAAAAAGCAAAAAGCAAAAAGCAAAAAGCAAAAAGCAAAAAGCAAAAAGCAAAAAGCAAAAAGCAAAAAGCAAAAAGCAAAAAGCAAAAAGCAAAAAGCAAAAAGCAAAAAGCAAAAAGCAAAAAGCAAAAAGCAAAAAGCAAAAAGCAAAAAGCAAAAAGCAAAAAGCAAAAAGCAAAAAGCAAAAAGCAAAAAGCAAAAAGCAAAAAGCAAAAAGCAAAAAGCAAAAAGCAAAAAGCAAAAAGCAAAAAGCAAAAAGCAAAAAGCAAAAAGCAAAAAGCAAAAAGCAAAAAGCAAAAAGCAAAAAGCAAAAAGCAAAAACATTCAAAATCCAATTATCTGTGCCTTGCATGATGAATGCGAAACAAGAGTCATTTTTCTCCTGTATCGATGCGTCTGCAGACCTTTTGCTCGACACATGTGAACATGTGTGCGTTGTGTCTATGGCAACGGCAATTAATTGGATGTGAAATTGGCAATTGAGTCCTGTCATCGTGCGCTTGCAAATGAGCTATTGCTTGTTATTTGCGTTGAATAGATTTTTATAATATTTCGACAAAAAACATTTTTTTCTCAAAATTAAAGTTTAAACATTTATTTTAGTTCAACAGCAAGTATTATGGCAATTATTATGAAATTTTTGATAATTAACTACCACCCAAACCCAATTGAATTGCAATTAGTGGTCGTGGGTTGATTATGATTTTTTCCGTTCATAACCGCTTCGGGAGTCATAAAAAAGGCTCACTACATTTGTACATGTGTTTCGTCACCACACACCAACACTACCAAACATTCATAGGCGGTGGTGTGTCAACCAGACCAGAAGAGGCCCTCAGGGTCCCTTAACTGTCTCGGTCCGTCCAGGGTCTCGTAGGTTTGCACTCTGATCCTACTCAACCCCCAAACAAACACACACTCACACTTTCACTTGGGCTTTTGGTGCGGATTTGTGTGTTGAAGGGGGATTTTGGGTAAGGTGGAACTCAAAATATACACACTTAGATTTCTCTTACCGAGTTCGGTAAATTCTACCGATTTTTCAACTGCTGTCCAGTTCGGTAGACTGAAAACTACCGAATTTGGTAAAATATAACCGAAATTCGGTAATGAAGTTCATTATTGTTCATCTACCGATTTTCGGTAAAATTTTGTTCATTTTGACAGGTGGTTAAGCGATCTAAACTTTACCGATTTTTCAACCACCGAATTCGGTAAAAAAATCTAAGGGTGCAGATTTTTGAATTCATAAAAAACATACGAATATTTTTTAAAAATAATTTATCCCAAATACAATCAATATTTTTATTTGAAGTATTTTCTTTTTCAGTATCTAATTTAACCCTCCATCACCCCGGCTGGGGAAAAGGCCACTCTGATGCAGCAGCCCACACGGAAAACACGCACCGCATTGCCACAAATCACGCATCGCTGGATGATAAATGAGCAAACATGATTAATATTTTTATTCTTCCCAGCCTACTTTTTTCTCCATTTTTTTTTTGTTTTGGAGTGAAACTCCCCAGAGAACGAGTAAAATGGTTGATATGCCGACGCTGTCGACCAATCATGGAAATGGGAGAGACCTTGACGTAGAATAAATCTTTCCCTCAATGGGTAATTTTTTGCCAACCCTTTTTTAATATCTTGATAAAAACATGTATTCCAATTTTCTAATCCAGCGAATATAAATGTATCAAAACATAAACTTCGATTCAAATTTAAGTTGAAAATGTCCCCTCCAAACCAAAGCCAAAAAAACCATAAATACAGCCCAGACTCGATTATCCAAAGTCCTTGCAAAAAATGACTTCGGAAATTAACGGATAATTACTGCTAAGAAAAAAAAAACAAAGAAGGATTCTAGAATTAAGAAAAACGGCAAGAAAATACTAAATTTTCTCCGAAAATATGTTAATTTAAAAAAAAAAACATAAATCTAACAGTTTTGCTTAAAAGTGATCAAAAATCAAATGGAACATTTACGTGAGCATTGGCTGTGCATGGGTTTAGTTATTTGGAATAATCCGATTTATTAAACCACTGCCACAGTTTAGAGTTGATTTCCGCTGAAAATACTCACATTATGCAGAGTTATGCAAGCCTCGTCAAACGTTCATCGGAACGTGAAGTGGAAGCCCGGAACTTATTTCAATTCCAAGCATTTGCGCATGAATTCGCACAGCAGCTATGCAATTTCATTTCGCAAGTTAAAAATATACACCCCCGCACACTCCTCGATGAAGCTTCCACGAAGTAAGGCACGTCTTCTAGGCAAAGGTTGATGATGATTACAATATCAACATTTATCTTCCAAATCTATTCTCTTCCCGGAAACGCTAGCTGCTGCTCCTCCTGGAATGCCAAAGCCTCCGGATCCTTCCGCGTAGAGTGCGAGGGAAAGGCACTCGGATAAAATGTGGCAAATACTTTATTCACTCCTGGTCTAGTCCACCTCCTCCACCCCCCTCCAACCACTATTGCAATGAAAAGCAACATTCCTCCTAATGCACAAACAGTTGCGCCACTTCTTAAGGGAGTGTGTAAATTTCTCACCACCTCCGTGCCACACAACCGCCCACTTTTCCTCAATAAAATGGCACTCGAAAGCACACCAAAGTCGAAGTCTCGAAGCCCATCCATCTTCGTTTCCGTCCTGGTGTTGGGTACGGCGATGCCCACCACTCTGATGGCCCTCCCCACCCCCACTTGTACCAACTAGCAGCGGCAGAGTTCAATGCAGATGAGTCCCGGCACCCCCCGGAACTCCCGCAATTCAATTGCTTCTTGAAGGAAGTCAGAGTCTTCAACTGGGGGGGTGGAGACGTCCTTGGTCTAAAGTTTATTGGAACCCTCAACGATCCAGCTGTGCAGGTTATTATTGAAATTAAAATTTGCCAAAAAACAATAAAAAATGCTAATATTAGATTTGTTAAAATTGAAAATCACAAATCTAACTTTTATATAAGATGAGAGTTTGTTCTCTAATCCAGATCGCAAAATTAAGTGGAAATTTGCATGTTCAGCAGCTTCCTCCACAAATGTTCCTGGAAAGTTTGATTTTCTAAAACACTTGGGGTGAACCACCTCAATTTCAAACTAAGTCAAAAGTTGCCCTTTCCAATGCTGTTAATCGTTGAATCAACGTCATCGATGTCGTTGATCGTTGATTTAAACGCAATCGTAATCACAGCCATCGTTGATTTAATCGTCAACGTCAACGGAGTCGTTGATTTAAACGGCGTTGATCAACGCGTTGATTATCGATAATCACGACGATTAAATCAACGATGGCTGCGATTACGATTACGTTTAAATGAACGATCAACGACATCGATGATATAAACGCCGTTGATTTCAACGATTAACAGCATTGCCCCTTTCCATGTTGAACAACCCATTTTGAAGTCATTGAAGCTGCAAAACTTCACAATTTTTGCGGAAACCCCAATTTCCCTTCACCCGAGCAGACGGAAAAAACTTGAGAATAAATTTTTTTGATATTTGAAAATACTTTGCCAATAACATTTTATGTTATTCATAACAAGATTTGTTATTCGTCGTTATGATTTTTTTGTTATCGGATCGTTATTGTAAAAACAAACTAATAATATTTTTAGTCATTCTTCGAACAAATCTTTGTTATTATTTTTTGTTATTTTAACAACTAATCCGATCATTCCAATAACAGTTGGAGTTATTCTTCCATAACAAAAAATGTTATTCCAAAGTTGATTTGGCTTTCCACCAATATCAGACCAACCCGAGCAGACGGAAATAACTTGAGAATAACATTTTTTGTTATTTGAAAATACTAGGCCAATAACATTTTATGTTATTTATAACAAGTTTTGATATTCGCCGTTATGATTTTTTTGTTATTCGATTGTTATTGTAATAACAGACTAATAACATTTTAAGTTATTCTTCGAACAAATCTTTGTCATTATTTTTTGTTATTTTAACAACTAATCCGATCATCCCAATAACAGTTGGAGGTATTCTTCCATAACAAAAAATGTTATTCCAAAGTTGTTTTGGCTTCCAACCAATATCAGACCAATAACAATTATTGTTATGATAACATAAACTGTTATTAAACCCTTATGCAAAAATGGATTTTTCAAGAAGATTCCATAAGGCTTCATCCATAAAGTACGTCACGCTAAAATCAGTCAACATTTACCCCCCCTCCCCCCCTTTGTCACGCTTTTCCTATACTTACAACACGCAATGTCACACTTGCTCAGACCCCCCCTCCCCCCTAGAGCGTGACATACTTTATGGATGATGCCTAACACTATTTGATATTTTAACAGTATTTGTAATTGAAATGGCATGAATTTGGTTATTACCGTCTGCCCGGGTAATTATTCGATCTGAAACTGTTTCCAGAAAAAAAGAGAGCACGGTGTTAAAAAAAATACAACTCTACTTAAAATTCTATGGAATCTCAGTTTAGTTGTTTTTTTTTTGTTTTGAGTCGAGAAAATATTGTGGTAATTTGTGATAAACTTTCCTAAAAAGTCGACCAGCTTTATTATCAAAAATTGCATGCCACCAAGTCAATACATATTCAATTAAAAATACATATGAATGTTTTTTTTTTCAATGAAATATAAAGTTAAGTTCCAACTGGTTTCATTATTGCATTCGAACAATAGCACGTTGCATTTTCAGGAAATAATTAGAAAAAAATATTTAAAAGAAAAGTAAATCGGTTACTTCCACAAAGGACGTTGCAACTAATTTTCAAAATTTGTGTCTCCTCTTGCAAATTGATTAAAAAATCAGGTGGTTAAAAAACTTACAGTGAGAAAGCCTTTAAATAAACTGAAAACAATTAAAAAAGTTCTAACATAAATTTTTTTTTTCGCCACATCTTACATTATTTTCAAAAAATATGATTGTGTTTCACAGCTGAGCAAATCTCTGAGATTTGGGTAATTCGATTTTTTTTTTGTATTTTTTAATCCGGCTGAAACTTTTTTGGTGCCTTCGGTATGCCCAAAGAAGCCATTTTGCATCATTAGTTTGTCCATATAATTTTCCATACAAATTTGGCAGCTGTCCATACAAAAATGATTTATAAAAAATCGATAATCTGTATCTTTGGAAGGAATTTTTTGATCGATTTGGTGTCTTCGGCAAAGTTGTAGGTATGGATAAGGACTACACTGAAAAAATATGATACACGGTAAATTTTATTTGGTGATTTCACTTTTTGTCACTAAAACTTGATTTGCAAAAAAAAACTATTTTTTATTTTTTTATTTTCTGATATGTTTCAGGGGACATCAAATGCCAACTTTTCAGAAATTTCCAGAATGGGCAAAAAATCTTTGACCGAGGTACGAACTTTTGAATCAATGCTAATTTTTCAACTTCATTTTTCGATGTAAAATCAAATTTGCAAACAAAAAGTACTGTAGTGAAGTTTTGATAAAGTGCACCGTTTTCAAGTTATAGCCATTTTTAGGTAACTTTTTTGAAAATAGTAGCAGTTTTTTTTAATTAAGTGCCCATGTTTGCCCACTATTGAAAAAAATATTTTTGAAAGTCTGAGTTATCTATATTTTCCTTTTTTGAACTTTGTTGAAACGACCCTTAGTTGCTGAGATATTGCCATGCAAAGATTTAAAAACAGGTACCGTAATCTGGGGTGAATCGGGACTACAGTCTGAATAGGGACAGCAGTTTCTAGAGCACTTAAAGCTTTTAAATTTGGAAATGGATGTACACATTTTGTTGGCCTGAGTCTGTTCTAACCGAAACCAACCAGAAAAATCAAAATATTGTGCTACAACATGGTTAAAACTGCTGTCCCAATTCGCCCCATGTGTCCCGATTGACCCCAGTTTACGGTAAATTGATTTTTTCTAAGTCTCACGCAAACAACCTACCATTTTCTAATGTCGATATCTCAGCAACAAATGGTCCGATTTTCAATGTTAAAATATGAAACGTGATATTGAATGTTTGGCTCTTTTGAAATTTCAGTCTTGGTTTAAAAAAACTGAAAATATTTTTTTAAAGAGATCGGAAAATTTCACGAATTTAAGGGACTTATCAGAAAAAAATAGTGTTTTTTTGCAAATCAAGTTTTAGTGACATAAAGTGAAATTAAAAATCACTAAAATATATTTTTTCAGTGTAAGGACTACACCATACCTACAACTTTGCCGAAGAAACCAAATCGATCAAAAAATTCCTTCAAAAGATACAGATTTTCGAATTTTTATAAATCATTTTTGTATGGACTGCTGCCAAATTTGTATGGAAAATTATATGAACAAACTAATGATGCAGAATGGCTTCTTAGGGTATACTAAAGGCACCAAAAAAGTTTCAGCCGGATTAAAAAATACAAAAAATAAAATTTAAGAAAACAGACTGATTTTATAGAGAATTGCTCACAACTTTTATCGAAGCAATTTTGAAACCAAGGCTTGTATTTTTTTTAAAGATTACTAGTTAGGAGTAAAGAAGACACCAAACAAATACCTAGATGGATTAAGTTAGTTAAAAGATTTAAATTGACGTTGCCATAGAAAATAACTAGTTAGAAAGGTTATCAAAATATAGCCCTTTTGAGTAAAGATTTGAGGAAAATACATTAATTCTATTATTTCTATTTTTTATCTTAAAAAACGTCAAGAAATTTATCGATATTTTGAAGGATTTTTTTTTCAAATTACAAATTCACAACTAATATTTTAATTTATTTCGTTGTTTCAGCATAACTGCATTTTTTATAGTTGTTGTGTTAAGCTGAGATGTGGACTGCCTTTCAACAGCTTAAAAAAGGGTTAAAAAATTAATGTTTGGCTGTTTTCTAATGAAAAATAGAAAATATTTTTTGTTCAATTTACAGTATTATTCAGGATTAAAACTTGTGTTTTTTTGTCAAAAATATTAATGTAAAGGCATAATATTTTTTTTTTCAAAATTAGACTGGAAATTATTTCAATAGTTTATTTATTTCCAGCTGCCAAAATATTTTTAGATGAAGCACTACAAGTAAATAATTGAAACTATCTTACATTTAAGTTTTTATTTCAGATGAATTTTGTCAGTTTTCAGTTGTCCAAAGAATTTAAACATAATGAGTTATTTATAAAAATAGTTCTGTATTTTGATGTACTATGTTGAGATATTGATGTGCATTTGAAAAAGAATTTCGTTCAAAATTTATTTTTTCTAGAATCAAATTCCTGGAACTAGACTTTATTTCGTCGCTTGAGCTTGTACGAGCCTTGGGTAAAATTTAAATATTTTTTTTAAGGTTATTATTAAACTCTCAACATCAAAACTTAATACCTCGCGAGTCAGAAAGAAAACCCTCACCAAAATTTTAACAGGGATTTAAAATTTCCTAGCTACAAGAGGCTGCTGAGTGCTAAATTGAACGCTATGATTTGTGGATGCCTAGCTTATTCCCAATTTACCCAAAAAAGTTAGCAAAACTTTAGAGTTGGACCGAAAAGTAAAACATGGTCTAATTTGGATGAAAATCGAAGTTCTTGCCTCTTTTTGATGGAATGCACAAACCTTAAAAATATTAGCTTGAAAAAAAATATTCTAAAACTTTTTCTGAAAATTTAATCCAAAAAAAAATATGAAAAATTCAATGATTGTCATTCGAAGGTTAAAAGATGCGGGCGTTGAGTGGCGGCACCCATCGCGTCGGGTATCCTTGAACGATATTCAAATTGTGCTGAAAGCTCATTTTATGATAATCAAACAAACAAATAATTCAGCTTACCGACTCGCTATGTGCGTCTTTATGGACCATCATTGAGGGGCTGCTCTTCTTTTCGAAGACCCCCGGCAGCACTGACTGTTCCGATAATGGCCTCTTAAGAGCTATTTGCAAATTAGCTGCTGCCGCTTGTCCACCGGTTTGAAACTGTTTTTTTTTTTCTGTGGGAAATGGGAGCGGAAATGGTTGGCTCGAGATACAGTCATGCATCGGTTTAGCACCGCATATGGGGGATGCAAAACCGAGGCGTGCATAACCGAGGCACAGAGCTTATGGGATTTTGGCTATATGGGAGACATTGGCTTTAATCGTACGAAAAATCATGCAAACATCAAAAAATTATAGTGTTTTGGAATCGGGATGATGTCAGCTATCCAATAAAATTATTATTTCATGATTTTTTTTTTACAAAAATACGTATTTTTCCTGTATTTCGAAAATGCATTTTTTTTTCTCTAAAGAAACCAAAAATATATTGTTATTGCAATATGGGTATCAAATGATCAGGTTTTTTTCATACATTTTGGATGTAATAACAACATTTTTAGAAAATACTCCAAATTTTCACAAAACTACGTCTTTTCGAAAAAAATACTCAAAATTTCAATTTTTAACAACATGGGTATCAAACGATCGGGATTTTTTCATATATTTCGAATGTAATAACAATATTTTTTGAAAATACTCCAAATTTTCACAAAACTACGTATTTCCGAAAAAAACTCAAAATTACCGTTTTTACAAAATTGGTATCAAACGATCGGGATTTTTTCATACATTTCGAATGTAATAACAACATTTTTTGAAAATACTCCAAATTTTCACAAAACTACATATTTTCGAAAAAAAAATACTAAAAATTTCCGTTCTTACATTGTGGGTGTCAATCGATCGGCATTTTTTCATACATTTCGAAAGTTATTAAAAAAATTAAAATACTCAAAATTTTCACAAAACTACGTATTTTTGAAAAAAAATGATTTGATTATTTGATACCCACATTGTAAAAACTGAAATTTTGGGAAATTTTTTCAAAAAAACGTAGTTTTGTGAAAATTTTGAGCATTTTCAAAAAATATTGTTATTACATTTGAAATGTATGAAAAAAAAACCCGATCGTTTGATATCCACATTGTAAAAACTGAAATTTTGAGAATTTTTTTCAAAAAAACGTAGTTTTGTGAAAATTTTGAGCATTTTCAAAAAATATTGTTATTACATTTGAAATGTATGAAAAAAACCCGATCGTTTGATATCCACATTGTAAAAACTGAAATTTTGAGAAGTTTTTCAAAAATACGTAGTTTTGTGAAAATTTTCAGTATTTTCACAAAATGTTGTTATTACATTCGAAATGTATGAAATAATCTCGATCGTTTGATACGCACATTGTAAAAACGGAAATTTGACTATTTTTTTCAAAAATACTTAGTTTTGTGAAAATTTGGAGTATTTTCAAAAAATATTGTTATTGCATTCGAAATGTATGGAAAAATCCCGATCGTTTGATACCCACATTGTAAAAACGGAAATTTGGAGTATTTTTTTTCGAAAATACGTAGTTTTGTGAAAATTTGGAGTATTTTCAAAAAATATTGTTATTACATTCGAAATGTATGAAAAAATCCCGATCGTTTGATACCCACATTGTAAAAACGGAAATTTTGAGTATTTTTTTCGAAAATACGTAGTTTTGTGAAAATTTTGAGTATTTTCTAAAAATGTTGTTATTACATCCGAAATGTATGAAAAAACCTGATCATTTGATACCCATATTGCAATAACAATATATTTTAGGATTCTTAAGAGAACAAAAAATGCATTTTCGAAATACAGGAAAAATACGTATTTTTGTGAAAATTTTCATGAAATTATAATTTTAATAGATAGCTGACATCATCCCGATTTCAAAACACTATAATTTTTTGATGTTTGCATGATTTTTCATACGATTAAAGCCAATGTCTCCCATATAGCCAAAAACCCATAAGCTCTGTGCTTCAGTTAAGCACTGGGCCGTGCTTAACCGAGGCAGCTGAACGGTGCAAAACCGGGGCAGTGCAAAACCGAGGCGTGCAAAACCGAGGCATGACTGTATCTCTAAAATTGGTTTATTGGAAAGACTTAGTGCTAGGTCGTAGTAAGAAGATTGATAACCCAAGTAAAGATTTAAGAACAATATAAGTGGAACTAACTAAGTAATTGAAGAAATGGTTATTAAAAGCAAAATCCTTAAAAGTATGGTTTCATGTTTCTTTATCCATTTAAAATTTTCAAGAATCGAGAGCCTACCTTTTTGCTTCATTTAAAAATATGACTTTCTGGCAGCACTGTCTTGAGATACCGTGACTGAAAATTTGTTTTGAAGAAGGTTGAAAATTATTACATCGTTAATTTTTTTAAGAACCTTTCTAACCACACTGGCCTGAACTTCATTGGAATTTTCAGATAATGCATGTGTGTTTTCTGTATACTTTGGATAAATGAGTTTGAATTGAGTTTGTTTCAATGAAGGTTGATACTTGGAATTCAATACAAATACAATACAAAGTTTTATTACTTTGTATTTTCAAATAATTATAACTTTTACAACTAAAGTATTGATATGGAACTTCATCAAATCGTTTTCTAAATCATGTTTTAAATAATCAGCAAAAAAATGAATAGAAAATCAATGGTAAAATCGTTTCAGCGAAAAAATCCTTCAAATGCTTCCAGCAATCTCGATAGTTCGCCGGGTGTCTTTGTGCAATCAAGAACAATTTCCATACTCATCAATTCAAATGCACATTGAATATGAAACAGTACATCTTTGTAACGGGGACGATTTCCTCCTGCCAGGAGAACGGCACCAAATTTGTCACCATTTTCCTTCATCCAGTCAGATTTCCCGTCAGAGCCGGTGAAGGCAGCACAAATTGCGAAATACGAATGCAAATTTATCTTCGGAAACTTTGTTTTTCTTTAGCGTCAAGCTGTTTCTGCTGCCGCATCATCATCATCGCTGGCATCGCTGGCATCACTGCCGTGGAACCAAAAGTCGACAAAGTGCATTTAACAATTGACATCTCCCCGTTCCTGCTCGCGGAAAGAATTTTCTTCCTGCCGGGAAAACCAGCTTTGATTGTGCCAACACTTTGGCGTAATGAATTTGCATTGAATTTCTCTCCTCGAGAGTGGGCAAAAGTTTGATTGCAGCCGCGCGAAAGTTGCTCCCGAGGCAGGTGAAACTCGCCTGCGGCTCCAGGCACTTGTGGAAGACAACTTTTAATGGTTCCTTAATTTTAGTGTACCTTTGCCGTTGTCAAAATGACGGGGGATGAAAGTCGTACCTGCTGCTTTGTGATCTGGAAAATTGTGTTTGATTACGAAAAGTAATTTAACTCTTTTTAATTTGAAGACGTCGAAAGGGGATAAAGTTTAGTTATTTTTATTTCTATTTTGGTTTGAAGAAATTTCGAACATTTCTAAAGACAAAACTGTCTATTTGAAACATGTTGAAAATAATTGCTCCGGTACACATTAACTTCCCACAAAATTTCCATCCAACATGTCATCACCGGAGCGTGAAATATTGCTCAAACAGTTGAAAACGATCCTGCTCCTCATAAGGCTCCGAGGTCGGTCTTGTTCCATGAAAATACTACGTGTTACAGCATATTGTTGTACTTATAGTCTGTTCCTTCCTTGGAGACCTCCCCCCCCTGCCTCCGGCAAAGACCACATACACCGCAAACCACCCACTTCCCCTCTCTTTCCACCCCGTTTTTCTCAACGCATCATACATGATTCATTTTCAATTTCAATTTCCATCGACATTCTGTCGAACCGAAAACCAACCCAACCCCATTTCAGAGAGAGAATTCGTCCTTTGCTGCTGGGACACGCTTGGGGTAGTTGGCTGAGACGGTTGGGGTGATCAGGAACGTTTTTTTTTTAAGTTACTTGAGATTATTTTCAATATTTCAATCAAAATCAAAAAAATAAGTTCAAAAAAAGCATCTGAGCAATTCCATGTCAAATAGGGAATCGGTTGTACCGGACCCTCTCCGATTTCAATGACACTTTATAGACACTTTATAGCTTATGTAAGCCATTTTTGTGTATATGGAGCCAGTTTCACTCGATAATGACATTTGAGAAGAGCGTAAGTGTTTTAAATATTTTAGTATTTCGTAATTAAAATATCGCGTAAGCTGTTCGACGTGAAATCGCTGTAAAGTGACATATCGTGGTTTATTTCCGATTAATTCTAGAGTTTTTTTTTGGTCCTATAAACACATGAAAGACAATAGGGAGTCCGGTTGTCTGTGGATTAGCAGCTAGTTCGTTCGTCAACAAGCTCTCGATTTTTCGTCGATTTTTTGTTGTAAAAGTGCTTTAAATGTGTTAAATTTGTGCTCAAAAGTTTGTCAATAGACCCCGCAGCGCGAGTGATATGGAAGTTTCTGATATTTATTGAAAAAACCCTGTTTTTCAACTATTTTAATCATAATTTTTTTCATTTTTATTCCGGCCATGATGAAGAGCTTTTATCGTTTTGTTTTGATTCGAAAAAAGCAAAGTTAATGTGTATTTCAGAAGTCAGTGAAAAAAATCCTGAATGAGTGTTTTTAAGGCAAATATAACGGGAGTTCGGTCGGAGTGTTTTCGGTTTGGTGCCCAATTGTCCGGGAAGAGGGGTTCGGGTTCCCTTTTCGTGAACCGGGTGCGTGGAGGCGGGATTGAGAAGAGCAGCGGCAAAGGACGGGGCACGAGCTTTTTGCTTGTGTGTGTGTGTTTCGTTGGCGTGGTGTGCTCGCCGCTGTCGATCGTGCTGCAGACGTCAAACCAGGCTTTGCCTGCGCCCAGAGATGGATTCTGCTGTTGGTGTTTGACAGCAAAGAGGGTATTTTCTCATAAGGGAGTAATTGGCATGTACAAACTTTAAATAAAGCTGCAGACTTTTTTTTTTCATTGTGACAGTGAAAGACTAGCTGTTGTAATTACGCCGATAGCAAATAGGGTATTTGTTTTACGATATTAACTAAAACGGTAGTGTGAATTGTGCGAAGGAAGAGCTCTAGGAGCAAATATGGGACTTTATCCCAAAAGCGTCACTGATAGAAGTCAACAATAGCAATGCAGTGTATCCTTTTTAAAGATGGGTTTCTATATTTCTAACAAAACTTTTACTTTTCTTATTATTTATTTCTTGTCTATCTATCTAAAACTTCTTATACTCCCCCCCCCCTCTCATCAAAAATTCCAATCATCTTTGTGATTTTTACTTTAACGTAATCTATACCATCCTGTTACTGTTCTATAACTTTCCGTCCTGGCTAATTTAATTAATATAATTTTTGAATATTTCAGTAAGGTATGAAGGTAAATTATAATATGAAAAATGATATATTGTAAAAATTGTAAACGATGATATATATTATATTATTACATTTAACACACCCTCAGCAACACCAATGCGATTATACATCGGAGCGTTTGGTACGGTATGTCCACGCATCCTTCCTCCCCTGTACATTCTGTGAAATGTGATCCATTCTCAGAATTCTCTCTGCGGTAAACACAACGCAGTAGGGCTGGCCGTTTTAATTTTTGTAATACATTTTCGGGTGTTCTCGGATGTACTGCAATGATTAATAATGACAAGAAAAGTGCTTGGGTCGTAATCTATTCACAAGACTTTCCAGCATGCTTTCATCGGACTGGCTGCGTTTGTGTTAGATTAGATTAGATTTGATTAGATTTCGTAATTAAAATATCGCGTAATTAAAATATTATCGTATCAAAAAGTGGTCAAAGACAAATTTTGAACTTTGGAAATTTGACGGGCTTTCAAAACAAAATACACTGAAAGAAAAAACACGCCACTTCTATGAGATTTTTTGATTTTTAAGTTTAAAAGTCAAATTTGAAGGTGAGCCCACGATTTTTTTTTCGTTCAAAATTTTTGTGAAAATAGGTTAAGATGTAACAAAAAGACTCACGAAAAATTCAGGATGGAGCAACTCACCTAAAAAAATACAAAAATCATTTACTGAAACTGTCTTTTTTTAAATGTGCTCTAAACGTTAAAATTTTCAAAAACCGAAAACGGGAATCGATTCTCCAGATAATTTTACATAAAAGTCTCCATATTGACCACTGTCCTAAGTCCAATCCTTGTGAAGTTACAGAGTCTTTAAAAATACAAATGTTGATAAAAATGGTTTTTTGATGGTTTTCGACAATTTCTATAATTTTTAATTTTTCAGTCTCGTAAATATTTTTACCGAAAAACTCGTCCAATTTCCCATATGATTGTCTTTTACCACTCGTTTTTTTTTTTGATGATTTAAGCTAATTTACTATCCAGGTTACTACCATCCACTGAACTACACTGAAAAAAATATTCTGTTGTCAGGTATGAGTAATGCAATTAGCTAATACCTGTGAGTCCATACTTCCAATTGAAATGTGGTCAAAGACAATCATATGGGAAATTGGACGAGCTTTCCGGTAAAAAATATTTACGGGACTGAATCAGCAAACCCAACAACTTTTTAGAAGACAAAAAAGATTACCAAACATATTCCTGGAAAGCTAGATTTTCAAAATCATTTGTAACAACTTTTCTGAAGACACCCAAGCACCAAAACTTCAGCGCGAAAAAATGGTCGTGTTGATCTTGGCCGTTCAAGGTCACCCAAGACAAACAAGAAAGACGATACAAAGAGAAACAACAAAAGTAAATTTTTCAATACTTTTTTTTTCGTAATATAGTACTAACTTGTGATGGTTACTAGCAAACTCCTTGTCTAGAGTTTTTTTTTAAATGGACCTATAAACTATTGTCTTTCATATGTTTATAGGACCTTAAAAAAAAAAATATTTAATCCACCCTTAGGTGGTTGATGCCTTCCTCACATTTGGAGGGTAATGCTATCCAAAATAGATACAAAAGGGCGGACCTTTCAGTGTTCTATCAATTTGACTCATTATTCATATCATCAGATAGGGTACTCAGGTCTTCATAATTCAGGGCACATAAGGGCTCATAACTTTTGATAGGTTTGTCAGATCTTCAATCTTTTGAACTCGTTGAAAAGGTCTTCTAATAACCTATCCAAAGACAAGTCGCATGATAGATCCGGGCAACGTTTTCATCCAAAAATATGAGATCCGACCTCTAAAAAGTGCATAAATAACACTTAAGAGCGTATAACTTTTGATAGGGTTGTCAGATTTTCAATTTTTTAAACTCGTTGGAATGGTCTTTTGATTACCTATCCAACGACAGGTCGATAGATTCGGACAGCGTTTTCATCAAAATATATAAGATCCGGGCTCCTAAAAGTGCCTAAATAACACTTAAGTGCTTATAACTTTTGATAGGGTTGTCAGATCTTAAATTGGAATTCGTTAGAATGGTTCTAAAAATGTATAACATGACGGGGTTTCTTACAAAAACCACCCTTTTTACAACATTCCGGACTTTTGTTAAAATCGTTTTTTTAGCATAACTTTTGAAGTACTTAACAATTTTTTATAATTTTCAATAGCGAATGAGATCAAAACGGTCCAAATCGGTTCAGCCAGTGCCGAGATAATTCAGTGCAAATTTTTGTGATCAACATCCAGAATTTGATTCTGAGTCGATATGTACACGTGAAGGTGGGTCTAGGAGATCAAATTATGAATCTGTAAGGTGAGGAAGGCAAAAACTCTAGTTATGTTTTTGCATCATATTTTTTTGTAATTGTCTGCTCGACAATTTTGTAGAACATTTTTACATTAAAAAAAATAACTCTGGAAAGTTAGAAAACACAAAATTAAAAAATGAAAAAAATGTTCTAAATGGCATTTTTTTCGGCTAGTTAGAAAACAATTACAATCGCCGGGTCCAGTGGTGTAGGAGTAAGCGTGGTTGCCTCTCACCCAGTCGGCCTGGGTTCGATACCAGAAGGTCCCGGTGGCATTTTTAGAGACGAGATTTGTCTGATCACGCCTTCCGTCGGACGGGGAAGTAGATGTTGGCCCCGGTCTAACCTAGAGGGTTAGGTCGTTAGCTCAGTCCATGTGTAGGAGTCGTCTCCCTGGGTCCTGTCTCGGTGGAGTTACTGGTAAGCCTTCGAACATCTAGTTTCGAGTAGGAATCTCTCGCAATCGAGAACACCAAGGCAATGCTGTAGAGCGAATAATTTGATTTGATTTTTAGAAAACAATTAAGTTCAATAATGGTTAAGCTTACAAGACATCCCCAGAACAAAAATTCTTCACACAGCTAAGATTCCCTCCAACATTTATATGTTGCAAAGGAGGATGCATCGTAGCATACACACACACACACACACACACACACACACACACACACACACACACACACACACACACACACACACACACACACACACACACACACACACACACACACACACACACACACACACACACACACACACACACGTCCAACTCAAGGCAACTCTTTACCCAAAGACACTCTCTCATGACACACATGCTCCCGGATGCTGTGTCCTGTCTGCTTGCTTCAGGAAAACCCTTTTCTCCATTTCAGAAAGCGCCCCCGACGACGTCATCCATAAGACATGAACTGTTGCGAGAGACTGCTCAGCAGAAACCTTGTAGTACCCCGAGATCCACCCCCACCGGAGAGCGCACGTGTGAACGCTGTTCCGTGGAATTGCACATAACTCAAAATATCGCACAAAATCTGACACGTTTCGGTCGTATTAAGGGGAAGATCCTGCGCTCAGTTCTAGATCTTCCCGTGAAGAAGAAGAAGAAGTTGATGACGTGAGTCGTACCAAGAGCAATTGGCATGTGCTGTCGTAAA
The DNA here is from genome assembly GCF_016801865.2 of Culex pipiens pallens. NCBI lineage: Eukaryota > Metazoa > Arthropoda > Insecta > Diptera > Culicidae > Culex > Culex pipiens. The sequence goes on from NC_068939.1 coordinate 173,142,528, forward strand.
ATTGAACATTGTCACCGACGACCAAACGACCAACCGACTGACGGAGTCAGTGCTGCAATTGCTGTTTGTTTGTTGGTTGCTTGTTTGTTTTCGGGATGATTTCGATTGGTGGCTGAGCCAGGTGGCGCAGGTTTATCACACCGCCGTGCTGACGAGAATCACTTACCACGTGGTTGAGGTTTATGGCACACTTGGTTTTGGAGCGGAATGATTTCATTCATGGGAAAACGATTTCGTGCAGATGAGGTATCAATTTGGGTTGCTTTTGCGTTTCACTTAACTCAAAAATTGCGTGTTTAAATATTTCTGTTTACAGATCGACTTAAAAACGAAAAAAATAGTAGATTTTAAAGTATGGGGGCGACAAACACGACAAAAACGACAAAAACGACAAAAACGACAAAAACAGCAAAAACGACAAAAACAGCAAAAACGACAAAAACGACAAAAACGACAAAAACGACAAAAACGACAAAAACGACAAAAACGACAAAAACGACAAAAACGACAAAAACGACAAAAACAGCAAAAACGACAAAAACGACAAAAACGACAAAAACGACAAAAACGACAAAAACGACAAAAACGACAAAAACGACAAAAACGACAAAAACGACAAAAACGACAAAAACGACAAAAACGACAAAAACGACAAAAACGACAAAAACGACAAAAACGACAAAAACGACAAAAACGACAAAAACGACAAAAACGACAAAAACGACAAAACGACAAAAACGACAAAAACGACAAAAACGACAAAAACGACAAAAACGACAAAAACGACAAAAACGACAAAAACGACAAAAACGACAAAAACGACAAAAACGACAAAAACGACAAAAACGACAAAAACGACAAAAACGACAAAAACAACAAAAACGACAAAAACAGCAAAAACGACAAAAACGACAAAAACGACAAAAACGACAAAAACGACAAAAACGACAAAAACGACAAAAACGACAAAAACGACAAAAACGACAAAAACGACAAAAACGACAAAACGACAAAACGACAAAAACGACAAAAACGACAAAAACGACAAAAACGACAAAAACGACAAAAACGACAAAAACGACAAAAACGACAAAAACGACAAAAACGACAAAAACGACAAAAACGACAAAAACGACAAAAACGACAAAAACGACAAAAACGACAAAAAACGACAAAAATAGCAAAAACGACAAAAACGACAAAAACGACAAAAAACGACAAAAACGACAAAAAACGACAAAAACAGCAAAAACGACAAAAACGACAAAAACGACAAAAACGACAAAAACGACAAAAAGACAAAAAGACAAAAAGACAAAACGACAAAACGACAAAACGACAAAACGACAAAACGACAAAACGACAAAACGACAAAACGACAAAACGACAAAACGACAAAACGACAAAACGACAAAACGACAAAACGACAAAACGACAAAACGACAAAAACGACAAAAACGACAAAAACGACAAAAACGACAAAAACGACAAAAACGACAAAAACGACAAAACGACAAAAACGACAAAAACGACAAAAACGACAAAAACGACAAAAACGACAAAAACGACAAAAACGACAAAACGACAAAAACGACAAAAACGACAAAAACGACAAAAACGACAAAAACGACAAAACGACAAAAATGACAAAAACGACAAAACGACAAAAACGACAAAACGACAAAAACGACAAAACGACAAAAACGACAAAAACGACAAAAACGACAAAAACGACAAAACGACAAAAACGACAAAACGACAAAAACGACAAAACGACAAAAAACGACAAAAACGACAAAAAACGACAATACTAAAAAATTGACAAAATTGACAAAATTGACAAAATTGACAAAATTGACAAAATTGACAAAATTGAAAAAATTGACAAAATTGACAAAATTGACAAAATTGACAAAATTGACAAAATTGACAAAATTGACAAAATTGACAAAATTGACAAAATTGACAAAATTGACAAAATTGACATAATTGAAAAAATTGACAAAATTGACAAAATTGACAAAATTGACAAAATTGACAAAATTGACAAAATTGACAAAATTGACAAAATTGACAAAATTGACAAAATTGACAAAATTGACAAAATTGACAAAATTGACAAAATTGACAAAATTGACAAAATTGACAAAATTGACAAAATTGACAAAATTGACAAAATTGACAAAATTGACAAAATTGACAAAATTGACAAAATTGACAAAATTGACAAAATTGACAAAATTGACAAAATTGACAAAGTTGACAAAATTGACAAAATTGACAAAATGGACAAAATTGACAAAATTGACAAAATTGACAAAATTGACAAAATTGACAAAATTGACAAAATTGACAAAATTGACAAAATTGACAAAATTGACAAAATTGACAAAATTGACAAAATTGACAAAATTGACAAAATTGACAAAATTGACAAAATTGACAAAATTGACAAAATTGACAAAATTGACAAAATTGACAAAATTGACAAAATTGACAAAATTGACAAAATTGACAAAATTGACAAAATTGACAAAATTGACAAAATAGACAAAAGTGACAAAGTTGAAACAGTAAGAATTAGATTTTGGAATATTTTTTTTTATTTGAGAAAATACTGAGTATTTTTATTTTGAAATGGGTTATCGTTGGTTGAATGGATTATTAGGGTGTGCGCACACTGTGCACATATATTGCAAACCAAATTTGATTTTTGGTTTATTAGTGTAGTGCTAATGCCTCCATGTGTGCTTTCTTGATGTATGTTAAGTTCCATTGATTTACAGAAACGTATTAGTAATGTTCTATTTAAATTACAATGGCATTCAAAAGACTATTCACTGAGCAAACTCCATTACCAAATCAAACATTTACACACGTAATGAAGTCTGATCCCCCATTATCATTATGCATCGAACGCTGATAGATCATTTTGAATGAACCATCTCCCCTCCCCCCCAATGCAATGCTAGAGCTATGCGATAAAAGCTAATGATAATTTATCAATTAGAAATCCTCTCTCGCCTAATTCCCATTTCCATCATACATTGCATTGCTGGGACAGGGGATTTGCCTGTTCCTCACACTGTGCTAACAAGCGAGATCCATTTTGACAGCGTGACGCTAATGACTGCGACAATTAGCTCTGGATAATGACTGGGCTCAGCTAATTGAAGTCTATTCGTGATCAATTATGATTTTAAAGGAATAGTTACCATAATCGAAACATTTTTGCTATTTTTAATAAACTGAAATGGAGACTTAAATTACTTGGGTATTTTTGATAACATGTTTTGCTTGAATAAATTTGAAAGAAATTGATTAAGTTAACTTGACGTCCATGGCATAGAATGGATTCGATGAAGTTATTAGTTAAAATAAGACTTGAAACTGTCTTTGCCCTTCGTACATAATGTGTGTTATTTTCCAGACGATCCATCAAAAATTGATAACACAATTTAGGCCTTTCAGCAAACCTTGACTATGTTACACAGTAAAAATCAAAATTCTCAAATGCAATCAAAAATAATGAATTTTTGACGAAAATAAAAATAAATTCTTCATTTAGAAATGGCATTTGAAATTACACATTCAATTTAATCAATTTTAAATTTTGATTCACAGTGTCCAACTGTGACGATGGCTCAAATCATCAATATTGTCCGGCCCCTGGACGAAATTGATGTCCGCTCTGCACCCTCCCACGAGTGACTTCAATTTCCTCTGAGTGCAATCTCATCCATCTTCCTTAGCCCTGATCCGGTTCGCCAAAGTTGACAGATTCTCGGGCGCCGCCGGTTCATACTGCGAAATGGACAGCGAGATCCGCGTGCAATTGTCCCTTAAGGGTTGCTAAAGATATAGTTTGGTGGATGGTGTCGCTGTCAAAACTAGTTCAGAGCAGTGTTTTTATTTTTTTAAGATAATAGTGAAATAATACAAAGTGTAGAAAAATGGTATTTTTAAATTCTGCCAATCTTTAATCAAGTAGCATCTCTCTATTATGTTGGTATCGTCTTATGGGCACACGTACCACCAAGTCAAACTCACACTCCAACGGAGGTTTAGTGTCCAAAGGATGATTTATTGGCAGTAACAGTGAGGAGGGCAGACCATGTGCGTTGAAGTCACCGTCGGCCGCCGTGTTGGTACACCAAAGCCAACTGCCTGTCAGTAAGTCACCTCTGCACCTTTGGTGTCCCTTTGATCCCTTTGGGAGGGACCTGGTGCTAGACAGAGCAAACACTGACATTCACACACATGCATACACCCTCAAACCCGCACGATTACGCAAAGGACGTAGTATAGTCAATATTTGTTCATTTCTTAATCAGGGTTTGATTACATTCTCCTTTCATTGCTTTTTTGGAGCAACGTTGTTTTTGACCTCGGACTTTGCTTGCAAGCTTCTCTTGAATAACACAACAAAGCATCATAATTTCAAAATATTTTCTTATATCAAACAATTGAGATAATTTTGGAATTAATGGAAATAATTTAGATTATTTGGGTTATTCATTCTTCGCCAACTTACACATCAGCAGCAGCCCCGACCCCTCTTCGATCTGCAAAAAAAAAACTTTGTCTTAAGGGGTAACTTTTGTCCCTGATCACGAATTCGAGCTCCATTTTTCGATATTTTGTGACGGAGGGGCGGTACGACCCCTTCCATTTTTGAACATGTGAAAAAAGACATGTTTTTTAATATTTTGCAGCCTGAAACGGTGATGAGATGGAAATTTGGTGTCAAAGGGACTTTTATGTAAAATTGGACGCCCGATTTGATGGCCGGAAAAACGTTTTTTTCATCGAAAAAAAGAAATACGAAAATAGTTTTTTTAAACTCTGCTTTTTTGCGTTACACAACCGTAATTTTTTTTTTGAAAATGTGATTCTAAGAGAAATTTAATTTTCTTTTCGATTCTGCATTATCCCAGAAGAAGTGTTTTTTCTATTAGAACAAAAAACTTCATTTTATAATTAGGTGTTTTTGTAAATTTGCAGGATAATTTTTGAGACTGTAACAATATTCTACAAAGTTGTAGAGCAGACAATTAAAAAAGTTTTGATATCGAGTTATTCTCCACGAATTCTCTACGGTCGTTTTTTTAATTTTAGTTTTTTTTTTAATTCGGCTGAAACTTTTATGGTGCTTTCGGTATTCCCCAAAAAAAAAAACCATTTTGCATCATTAGTTTGTCAATATAATTTACTAACAAATTTGGCAGCTGTCCATACAAAAATGATGTATGAAAATTCAAAAATCTGTATCTTTTGAAGGATTTTTTTTGATCGATTTGATGTCTTCGGCAAAGTTGTAGGTATGGATAAGGACTACACTGAAAAATATTGTACACGGTAAAAAAATTGTGATTTTTAATGTGACTTTTCGTCACTAAAACTTGATATGCAAAAAAACACTATTTTTATTTATTTTTTCATTTTTGATATGTTTTAGGGGACATCAAAGCCAACTTTTCAGAAATTTCCAGGTTGTGCAAAAAATCTTTGACCGAGTTATAAATTGTTTAATCAACACTGATTTAAAATTAAAACCGAAAAATTAGTCGCAAACATTTTTGAACTTCATTACTTCAGTGAAATTTTTATAAAGTGCACCGTTTTCAAGTTGTAGCCACTTTAGGAAACTTTTTTGAAATAGTCGCAGTTTTTAATTTTTTTAAATTAGTGCGCATGTTTGCCCACTTTAAAAACAATTTTTTGAAAAGCTGAGAAAATTCCAATTTTGCTTTTTTGAACTTTGTTGATACGACCCTTAGTTGCTGAGATATTGCCATGCAAAGATTTAAAAACAGGAAAATTGATGTTTTTTAAGTCTCACCCAAACAACCCACCAATTTCTAATGTCGGTATCTCAGCAACTAATGGTCCGATTTTCAATGTAAAAATATGAAACATTCGTGAAGTTTTCCGATCTTTTCGAAAACAATATTTTCAACATTTTTTAATCAAGACTAACATTTCAAAAGGGCGTAATATTGAATGTTTGGCCCTTTTGAAATGTTAGTCTTGATTTAAAAATGTTGAAAATATTGTTTTCGAAAAGATCGGAAAATTTCACGAATGTTTCATATTTTAACATTGAAAATCTGACCATTAGTTGCTGAGATATCGACATTAGAAAATGGTGGGTTGTTTGGGTGAGACTTAGCAAACATCAATTTTCCTGTTTTTAAATCTTTGCATGGCAATATCTCAGCAACTATGGGTCGTATCGACAAAGTTCAGAAAAGCAAAATATAGAGAATTTTCTCAGCATTTCAAAAATATTTTTATCGGAAGTGGGCAAACATGTCCACCTATTCAAAAAAAATATAAAACTGCGACTATTTACAAAAAAGTTTCCTAAAAATGGCTTTAACTTGAAAACGGCGCACTTTTTCAAAATTTCACTAAATTACTTTTTGATTGCAAATATTACATCGAAAAATGAAGTTAAAAAAATTTTGGCGGCTGATATTCCGATTTTTTTAAAAAATCTGTATTGTTTCAAAAAATCGTCTCTCTGTCAAAGAAATTTTGCCCATTCTGGAAATTTCTGAAAAGTTGGCATTTGATGTCCCCTAAAACATATAAAAAAACAAAAATAAAGTTTTTTTGCAAATCAAGTCTTAGTGACGAAAAGTTAAAATTTAAAATCACCATTTTTTTTATCGTGCATCATTTTTTATCAGAGTAGTCCTTATCTATACCTACAACTTTGCCCAAGACACCAAATCGGTCTTAAAAAAATTCCCTCAAAAGATACAGATTTTTGAATTTTCATACCTCATGTTTGTATGGACAGTAGGGTGCCCAGAAAAAATGACCCCCTGCTCCACAAGCAAAAATTGTTTTTTTGGGTTATTTCAAGCATCTGTGCAAATTTTGAGCGAAATTGGTTGAGATTAATTCATTGATACACGAGCCTAAAGTTGGTGAAAAAAATGTTTTTTATACAAAAACCACTTTTTTAAATCGCTAATAACTTTTCAGGATCGAGTTTTACAGCCTTGGTGTGTTCTACAAAGTTGTAAAGCATTAAATTTTCAATAAGAATCTCACGTTTGGGAATATTTGGATGGAAGTAGCGGACCCTGCAGACCAAACTGTAAGAAAATTGGGTTTTCCATACATTTTTTCGATTTTTCCCATACAAACTTCACCTTCAAGTATCAATGGGTAAATGTTGATCGATTTTGCTGTAATTTGGCCCAGAGTCCTAAAATAGCCCAAGGAACAATATTCAGCTTGTGCAGCGAGGTTTTGAGGAAAAGTCCCATATTCTGGGCACCCTAATGGACAGCTGCCAAATTTGTATGGAAGAATGGACAATCTAAAAAGTTTCAGCCGGATTAAAAAATACAAAAATTAAAAAAAAAACAGACCGATTTCGTAGAGAATTGCTCAGCAATAATCGTTAAACTTTAGCTTCCGGATGAGCATCCTTAGTTTTTGCCAGGAACGATCTGTTTAATAATCTCCTGAAAAAATTCAATTCAATTAGTGTTTTATTAGAATTCAACAGTTTTGCTTCAGGGTGATACATTTGCAATTCAGAGAGCCTTTGCAGAGAGGGTGCATATTTCTGAGTATAGATTGTGTTAGCTGAGTGCTCTTTTAGGGAAAATAAATCCCCTGGATAAAAAAATCTCCAAATACTGCAACTAAGCAACAAATGCAGCTTTTTTCTCAAAGTGCCACCGCATTCCAACCTAGGAAAAGCCTTTTTCCAAATTTCACGCTCGAACAATATTTTCCATTGCAGCAGTTTTCCTGTTGGCCTTGGTTGCAACTAGCCTGGATTACGGACTTTTTGAGGGAGATTCCCATATCTTTTTTTTGCCCCCTTGTATTCATCATGATCTCCTAGCAGCAGCAGGAGCAGCAGCGTAGTTCCGTTGGTACGATTACAACAATGTGAAAAACGGTGGGCACCAAAATCCTAAAATTTCACACGGAGATTGCGACAGGGATTTTGGCTCTGCTGCGTCGGATTGGCTGACAAAAAGGGGGTAAACATTTTAAACGGTCTCCTGAAGTAATTATGGCAAAACCGTAAATTGTCATGTTCTACAAGCCCTTTTCAAAAGTTACCCTTGAATCACTCGTTTTTTTCCACTGCGGACAATCCCGGAGAGCAGTGCGAATCGATTGCACACTTTGTTGTCGCAGGGTTCCCAGTTTTTCGGCTGGATTTTTCACCGATTGACAGTCGAGGAATCGAAATAAAAAAAACGACGCCTCTGACAAATCCCATTTTGCGCACGGACGTGTAGGTGGCGTTTGCAATCAATCGCGCCCAGGGAGGACGATTTAGACGAGCTGATTCGCGTTAGGAGCGTTTGCCTATACGATGGTGTTGGCGTAGATTCTCATGCGTTAGAATGGAACAACCGTTTGGAAATAAAATTGAGCTGATTTTTACGTCCGGCCTTTGATTGGTAAATCTGTACCGGAGCAATTGTTTAAGACATCGGCGAATGATGTATTTTTTAAATAACATTTTGCATATGAGCAATTCTTCTTTTCTACCATTTCTATCTCAAACTTTGTGGGGGCCTTCCCTATGACCAAAGAAGCCATTTTGTGTCATACATACAAATTTGGCAGTTGTCCATACACCCAAAGGAAAAAGATAGCTCAAAATCTGCAACAGTGGATTTGCTGCAGAAAATGTCACATTTTATAACATTTTTTGCAGCAAGCCCGTAGATCATTTTTGCCCGTGCAGTTCTCACCAACACATATAATGCTGGCGCGTCCCCGAACAACACTTCAAAGAGAAGAATATGATGGTGCTCTGTCCCTCGTAATTCATCATGCGTCCATTGATTGATATTGATTAGAACTATTCAGAAAAAAAGGTACACGGAATTTTTTGTCGATGTTCGAATTAACTTTTATTTGAAACTCAATTTCTCAAAAACCGTATTTTTATATTTTTTAGGGGACCATACCCGCAACTTTTGAGCCATAGAGAAGTAAGGTCACAAATTTTGCAGCCGAGCTATGATTTTTTGAAAAAAAAGGTGATTTTTGGAAATAATCGAAATTTCACGCATTACACTTTTTTGACCTAATTTTTTATGTAAATTTAATAATTTTTTGATAAAGTGCCTCGTGTTCAAAATATAGCCACCAGAAGTTTGACTTCAGCAAAATATTCGAAGTTTTTCCATTTCACTCTTCCATTTCTAAAAAAAAAATTCGGAATGTTCAGAAAATTTGCTGTAACATTGCCAAAGAGACATTGAAGATGGTGGTTGCTGAGTTACACAGCAAATGAAATAGTAATCCAGCTGCGTGTAAAAGGCCTGGGTGTAAAATAAATTTTGCATTATTTTATGAAATTCTGTGTAATATTACACCCTGAAATATGTAGCCCATCAGTATGGGAAACCTACTTGACCGAAATGTCAAGCTCACATATACGTTTATCCTTTCTCTTTTCATTGGTCTGATGGCCGAGCGGGCTAAGGTGCCAGTCCTTACTGTAGGTGCTGGGTTTGATTCCCGTCGGTTGAAATTTTTTTTTGTGTTTACAAAAATTGTACATGCAGCGTGTAATATTAAGTGTCTTTTTTTTACGAAGGTGATGTGCATGCTTTTGCATACGATTTTACCATCGGATTTTTCACTGTGTACAGTGGCTTGAAGGAACAGGAAAATTGAAGTTTCAACCCAAAGTACCTTCCATTTCCTAATGTCGATATCTGCGCAACGAAAACAATGTGTGTGTGTGTGTGTGTGTGTGTGTGTGTGTGTGTGTGTGTGTGTGTGTGTGTGTGTGTGTGTGTGTGTGGTCCAATCCAATACCCGCTAACCGGAGAAGATAAGATGTTTCAACACTACGGATCAATTCACTACTCGAGTGTAACCCTTCTGGTGGCTGACTTCTTAGCGTCCCAGACCACCAATCCAAAGGTGTGAGTTCGAATCCCACCTGATTCATTTTCGTTTTTGTTCATATTCAAAGTTCAAATTCCTGATTCCAAATTACCACTGGTATTGACCGGGATTTAATCCATGAACCTTTTGCTTGTGTGATAGAAGTCACGGAGCCGGTAATTTTGGTCGATTTGTTCATTTTGGCTATTTGGTCATTTTTGTCATTTTGGTCTTTTTGGTTATTTTGGCCATTTTCATCATTTTGGCCATTTTGGCCATTTTCGTCAAAATGGTCATTTCAGCCACTTTTTCCACTTTGGTCAATTTCGTCATTTTGGTCATTTTGATCATTTTGGTCATTTTGGTTATTTTGGTCATTTTGGTCATTTTTGTCATTTTGGTCATTTTGATCCATTTGGTCATTTTGGTAATTTTGGTAATTTTGGTCATTTTGGTAATTTTGGTCATTTTGGTCATTTTGGTCATTTTGGTCATTTTCGTTATTTTGGCCATTTTCGTCATTTTGATCATTTTGACCACTTTGGTTATATTGGTAATTTTGGTAATTTTGGTAATTTTGATAATTTTGGTAATTTTGGTAATTTTGGTAATTTTGGTAATTTTGGTAATTTTGATAATTTTGGTAATTTTGGTAATTTTGGTAATTTTGGTAATTTTGGTAATTTTGGTAATTTTGGTAATTTTGGTAATTTTGGTAATTTTGGTAATTTTGGTAATTTTGGTAATTTTGGTAATTTTGGTAATTTTGGTAATTTTGGTAATTTTGGTAATTTTGGTTGTTTTGGTAATTTTGATAATTTTAGTCATTTCTGTCATTTTGGTCATTTTGATCGATTTGGTGATTTTGATCGATTTGTTTTAGGCCATTTTGGGCATTTTGGTCATTTTGGTTATTTTGGCAACTTTGGTCATTTTGATCAATTTGGTCATTTTGATCGATTTGACCATTTTGACCATTTTGGGCATTTTGGTTATTTTGATCATTTTGGTCATTTTGATCGATTTGGTCATTTTGGCCATTTTGGTCATTTTAGTAATTTGGTCATTTTGATCGATTTGGTCATTTTGGTTATTTTGATCATTTTGGCCATTTGGTATTTTTGGTCATTTTGGCGATTTTGTTCATTTTGGTAATTTTGGTAATTTTGGCCATTTTGGCCATTTGGTATTTTGGTCATTTTGGTCATTTTGGTCATTTTGGTCATTTTGGTCATTTTGGTCATTTTGGTCATTTTGGTCATTTTGGTCATTTTGGTCATTTTTGTCATTTTTATCGATTTGGTCATTTTGGCCATTATGGTCATTTTGGTAATTTGGTCATTTTTGTCGTTTTCGTCATTTTGGTCATTTTGATCGATTTGGTCATTTTGGCCATTTCGGCCATTTTGGTCATTTTGGTCATTTTGGTCATTTTGGTTATTTTTGTCACTTTGTTCATTTTGATCGATTTGGTCATTTTGATCGAATTGGTCATTTTGATCGATTTGATCATTTTGGCCATTTTTGGCATTTTGGTCATTTTGGTAATTTTGATCGATTTGGTCATTTTGGTCATTTTGATCATTTTGGCCATTTTGGCCATTTTGGTCATTTTGGTCATTTTGGTCATCTTGTTATTTTGGCCATTTTGGCTATTTTGGTCATTTTGGTAATTTTGGTCATTTTGGGCATTTTGGTCATTTTAGTCATTTTGATCGATTTGGTCTTTTTGGGCATTTTGGTAATTTTGGTAGTGTAGTATTTTTGGCCATTTTGGTCAGTTTGGTCATTTTGGTATTTTTTGTTATTTTTCGACATTTTGGTCATTTTGCTCATTTTTGTCATTTTAGTCATTTTAGTCATTTTGGCCATTTTGGTCATTTTGTTCATTTTGGTCTTTTTGGTAATTTTGGTCATTTTGATTGATTTGGTCATTTTGGCCATTTAGGGCATTTTGGTCATTTTGGTCATTTTGGTCATTTTGGTCATTTTGGTCATTTTGGTAATTTTGGTAATTTTGGCCATTTTGGGCGTTTTGGTCATTTTGGTCATTTTGGTTATTTTGTCATTTTGGCCATTTTGGCCATTTTGGTCATTTTGGGCATTTTGGTCATTTTGATCGATTTGGTCTTTTTGGTAATTTTGGTAATTTTGGTAGTGTAGTCATTTTAGTCATTTTGGTCTTTTTGGTAATTTTGGCCATTTTCCTCATTTTGGCCACTTCGGTCGTTTTCGTCATTTTGGTCAGTTTGGTCATTTTGGTCTTTTTGGTTACTTTGGCCATTTTAGTCATTTTGTTCATTTTGGTCATTTTTGTCATTTTGGTCATTTTGGTCATTTTGGTCATTTTGGCCATTTTGGCCATTTTGACCATTTTGGTCATTTTGTTCATTTTGGCCACTTTGGTCATTTTCGTCATTTTAGTCAGTTGGTCATTTTGGTCATTTTGGTAATTTTGGTAATTTTGGTTTTTCGTCATTTTGGTCAGTTGGTCATTTTGGTAATTTTGGTCATTTTGGTAATTTTGGTAATTTTGGTCATTTTGGTCATTTTGGTCATTTTTGCCATTTTGGTCATTTTGATCGATTTGGTCATTTTGGCCATTTTTGCCATTTTGGTAATTTTGATCGATTTGGTCATTTTGGTAATTTTTGTCATCTTGGTAATTTTGGCCATTTTGGTCATTTGGCAGCTTTGTCCCGTTGAAAAGGGTTTGTAATTTAAGTTTTTTTTTTCTGCAGTTTTTTTCTAGCGATATGGATCTCTTTCAGTTTAAAACATTTAAATTGGTTTCACCAAAAGTTCCGAAGTGTTAGAATAAAGATTTATTTGATATGTATTGTGTACTGTGTAAATCAAATTGAAAATTAATACAATTTTGATGGTGATGACGATGATTTCTCCATCAGGTAAAAATAAAAAAGGCTTAAATAAAAAAAAATAAAACAAATTCAAAAGTTAAAATTCCCCCTCACCAACATTAAACTCAGCATCCACCTCGCCCCACCCAACTCACCGTGGATGGCGGCACTGACAGGCGATAATGATGAGGGTGACAGAAAGGAAACCTTCGACGGAGGGAAAAAAAAAGAACACCCAGCCCAGGTATTTCATTTAATTTCGCGTTACCTTGGTGAGGTTGGTAAACATTTTCCGGAAAAAACGCTGCCAGGGTTTCACGATTTTTTTTTCGCATGCCTCACCCCCACCCACCTGTTGGTGGTTGCGTGGGTGGGTGGTGCGCCACGGTAATGATGTAAATCCATATTACAGGCGGTGGATTTACGTTTTTTTCACCCCATGCGCAAAAAAAAGGTCGCCAGAGGGTGTTCCATTTACAACCGTTTGATTTACGACCTTTCACGTGGCGTCAAAGGTTTCCCCTGTGGGGCAAAATGGGGAAATCTGTGTGCCATTTGAAATTGGCACCGAAAAAAAAAAAGATGTATGGTATTGGTTTGGATTAGCATGAAAGCCCCGGGAAAAAGGAGCTTTGGCTTAGCTTTTTATTCATATTGTGGTTGCTATGAACATGCTTTTCAGATGCTGCGCATAACTTCTATTGAGAGTTGAACAGATTTGCTCAAATGAATATTTTTCATCACAGAATTCTCTTAATTATCAAAATTTTCTATTTTTTTTTTCTAAGAAGTTCTTGCAGAAAGTCCCCACTCGGTTGGCACAAACGGTTTTGCTCAAGTGAGCAAGAAAAAGCAGTGAGGTATTTGTATCATTTCCCAGTTAAATTTTCCATTAAAATGCCATTCACGTGCCACACATACACACAAGGTGGCGTGTTTTTAATTTCTTTCCTCAGTAGGAATGAGAAATCCGGGATTGGCGGGGTTTTACCAAATTAATGTGATGGGTCTGAGAGGTTAATAGGATAAATGTGTTTTAAGAAAAAAGTTTTATCTGGTTTTTATGGTGATGACAGAGCTTGTTAAAAGTAAACGAAAGGGAATTGTAAAAATGATATAATAAAAGTATGAAATTTAAAATCAAGTTGAAATCTAAATAACTTTTTAAAAATTCATGCACACAGCAAAAAAAATGATGGTAATATTCATCAGGAAATGGTGACAGATTTTGTGGCAAAATAAATGATTAATTTTACCTCTGAAAATGATGAATTTTCATCAGTTTTTGATGAATATTCATCAGGTTCACATTTTTACACATTTTTTAAGTAATATTACACAAAAAAGAGGTAATATTCAACCTACCAAATTTTCAACATTCCAAAATTCAACTTTTTTTTGCTGTGCAGGTCAGAATCATATGAAAATATTTTTAAAGGTAGAAGCAAATATTAAACAAATTAATCAAAAATACAAAAAAAAACTTCATTTACAAAAAGTGTGTGTTGCACGAATGCATGTGCCCTGTGCTTCCAAGAATTAATCCCACGATGTGACAAGATTGACTTTACTCACGCACCAAATCCCTGTAATCGGCCACCGCCCTAGACAGAACCGAAACATGACGTCGACTCTCGGTGCTGGTGCTGGAGGATAACACCAGCTGATCCTACTGGCTGCAATCACCCCGACACCGAACCGGATGAATCGGATTGGAGCTGTTGTTGTTGGTTTTTTTTATCTGACTCGCTGGCCTCGTCACGTCCCGTGTAGTCCGTACTGTCACGTAATCAAGTGATGACTTTGGCTCGGATCAAACGTCAAGGCTGTCTGATTGGGGAAACGGGGTAGTAATTTTTAAATTATGGAAAAAAAACAATTGAAAAAGGTGTTTAGTTGATTTCACATGAGTGAATTTAAACCACAAAATTTGGTTTTTGTAATTTAAAATATCTATTTGATGAAAGATGTCGATTTATTATGTTTTAAAACCAACTGCTTCTTCAGCTCCAACCGAGCAGAGTTTAATATCCTGAAACATAACTTTTTATTCAAGTTCTCATAAAAATAAATTGACGAAAATGAAGAAAGTTCGTTTTTTTTCAGGGGACAAGGGAAATTCTCCATGATTTCCCCAATTTGTCAATCCTATTGATCTTTTATTTTAATTAAAAATCTTCATTGGTCAGTCTCCGCCAACTCACACAGCAGTTGCCCCTGATCACGAATCCAAGGTCCGTTTTTTGATATCTCGTGACGGAGGGGCCCTTTTCATTTTTGTACATTCGAAAAAAAATCGTGTTTTTCAATAACTTGCAGCCTGAAAATGTGATGGTTTGGAAATTTGGTGTCAAAGGGACTTTCATGTAAATTTGGACGCCCGATTTGATGGTGTTCTGAGAATACCAAAAAAAAACGTTTTTTTCTTCGAAAAAAATACAAACACAGTTAAAAAAAATTCTGCCATTTTTCGTTACTCGAGTTTTTTTTAATTTAAAGCAGATCTCATCATTTTAAAATTTCGTGTTTTTCTGACTTCATTCATTCTGACCATTTTAAAATTATATTTTCAGTTGGTTCTCATTCAAGTTTTTCCAACTTGCATGCAAGTCAAATTCTGCTGGGATATCAATAATAAAAATCAAAAATGCTTTGCAGAACGTTAAATAAGTTTGTCTCGGCAATCTTATTGATCATTTTTATTGTAATTTTGTCTACCTAATCCATTCCCATCATTAGATTTTTTTTTCGAAAAGGTCAAGTTTTTGAGTAAAAATAGAATTTTCGATGATTTGAAGTGTTGAAATAACAAGCCATAGTTTCAACATTTGCATGGAAAAAGTGTTTAAGAGGCAGTATTTGTAAATTCTGCTTGGTTTGTTTTAGAGGTCGTATCGAGGTGCTCCGATTTGGATGAAACTTTCAGGGTTTGTTTGTCTATACATGAGATGAACTCATGCCAAATATGAGCCCTCTACGACAAAGGGAAGTGGGTTAAAACGGGCATTGAAGTTTGAGGTCCAAAACACATGAAAAATCTTAAAATTGCTCGCATTTCCGTAAAACTTCATCAATTCCAACTCTCTTAGATGAATTCGAATGGTCTTTTGAAGCCCTTCAAAATGTGCTATAGACATTCAGGATTGGGTTGACTTTTTCTCATAGCTTTTGCAAATTACTGTTAAAAATGGATTTTTTTAAAACCTCAATAACTTTTGGCAACAGCCTCCAACACCCATACTCCCATAGGTCAAATGTTAGGGAATTTCATGGACTATAAGCCTACGGTATTAACTTTTTGGCCAGTCGCAGTTTTTCTCATAGTTTTACGATTTTTCTAGAACAAACATTTTACAACGTTAGTTTTTGCCCTGTAGGCCGCCATAGCGGCACTTTTTGGTCTAAATTTTGTCATATTCGGAATCCTCAGACAATTTCACGTAAGTTTGAAGTATTGGAGTTGTAGTTTTGATTTAAAAAATAATTATATAAAACATTTTTGAAAAAAGAAATAGATCTCATTTACCCTATGATCAAAACGTC
Organism: Culex pipiens pallens; assembly: GCF_016801865.2. Classification (NCBI taxonomy): domain Eukaryota; kingdom Metazoa; phylum Arthropoda; class Insecta; order Diptera; family Culicidae; genus Culex; species Culex pipiens. Next base: position 173,158,823 of record NC_068939.1, read on the forward strand.
AAATGCTGTATCAAGTAGGCGAAACCCTGTTTTACCCCTAATCAAACAAATTGTTAAAACATATTTTAATTGACTCTAAATGGCAATTTTTCCAATCAAATTTACAACTCCAATACTTCTAACTTACGTGAAATTGTCTGAGGATTCTGTATATGACAAAATTTAGACCAAAAAGTGCCGCTATGGCGGCCTACAGGGCAAAAACTAACGTTGTATAATGTTTGTTCTAGAAAAATCGAAAAACTATGTGAAAAACTGCGATTGGCCAAAAAGTTAAAACCGTAGGCTTATAGTTCATGAAATTACCTATCTTTTGACCTATGGGAGTATGGGTGTTGGAGGCTGTTGCAAAAAGTTATTAAGGTTTTAAAAAAATCAATTTTTAACAGGAATTTGCAAAAGCTATGAGAAAAAGTCAAACCAATCCTGGATGTCTATAGTACATTTTAAAGGGCTTCAAAAGACCTTTCGAATGCATCTAAGAGAACTGGAATCGATGAAGTTTTACGGAAATGCGAGCAATTTTAAGATTTTTCATGTTTTTTGGACCTTAAAATTCAATGCCCTTTTTACCCCACTTCCCTTTGTCGTAGAGGGCTCATATTTGACATGAGTTCATCTCATGTATAGACAAACAAACCCTGAAAGTTTCATCCAAATCGGAGCACCTCGATACGACCTGTTACACATTGGTGAAAAACTTGCTCTTAAAATGCATTTTACACTAGTTCAGTTGTTTTGCAATCATTAGTTTTCAAAAAATAAAAGATTTGACGAGAAAAAGATTTTAGCGAAAAAAAAAACATTTTGCGACAATCAACATCAAACATTCAACCTCGAGGAGCAGGAAAAGAGGAAGAAGAAAGTAGCAGCGTCCCACCCTCCTCAGCGAAGTACGAGCGTAACCGTGCCGGCAGCTGGACAGCATACGGTTCCAGCGGAAAACTCAGCGTTCTCTCCAGCGTTCGTTCGCCAGCGTGGTCGCTGCCGGTAACGGCAATGCGGCCCAGCAAGAAGTCACCGGGGAAGATCTCTTTACCCTGCCGGAGTTCTTTGCTCTTGCGGGGGAGATGATGACGCGGTTTCGGAGCTGCCAGAACAAGGCGGAGCAATTCCTGGCCCTTGGGGAGCTGATGATCAAGCACATCTATAAAGGATAAAAAACTGTGATCTCGTTTTAAGCTTTCTCTATTTCTATCCCCTTTCCCTTGCAATTTGAGTAAGTTTTTTCTTATTTTTTCTTACTCTTGGTGACGCCTTTATTTACAAGTAATAATTGTTCCAAAAAAGGATTTGATGTAACACACAGCTGAAAGGAACTCCAAAACTCTGTTATGCACCTCAGAAGAACTTATTGTATCTTGATTATTCACCAATAAAACCGAATTGAATTGAAACATCAAACGTTTTCAAAAATTCTGAAGATTTGTAAATCAATCCAATTATGCTTAAAAATAATTCTAAACGCAGGGGAATGCATTTTAAATTGATTTAAGCTGATTGCAGTTCAATTTCCATCAAAATTTTGAAGTTTTCTGAAAAAAAATTTGTCCCCTGACTTTTCGGGCAGGGAGACAAAAACTTTAAATAAAATTTGTACCAGCCTAACAAAGTAAAAAAGCCTGGAATTTATTGAAACATTAAAAAAACTACACACAAAAAAATATTTCCGATTGTTACATCATTTATGATGTAACACTTTTGCACGTTATTAAACATTTAATTTTAAATGCAATTGGATGTAAATTTGCAACAAATTATAAGTAAAAACATGATTTTACGTGTGATTCAACCGTTTACGTCGAATCTCAAGTTTACATCAACTGAGTTTACATGTGATTCTTTTTTTTACGTGTCGAGTAAATTCACATATTTTTTTTCTGTGTAGCTGGACTACCAAAAAACGTACCAAGAATAGCGGAAAAACATATGCTACTCCAGCAAAAAGTTTTGTTGTAAAAAAACCAGCTTTGCAGTCAGCAACGAATTTTTTTTAAAAATGATTTCAAAATAACTAGTTTAAACAGTTGACAAATAAGCTGGACGTACCGAGAAACGTAGCAAGATTAAAAAAGAAACGAGCCAAATCAGCCAAAAGGCTGGGTGAATAGAGCAAGCTTTGCCGGCAGCAATGGAGGCATTTGAAAAAAAAAAAACTTGTAGAAATAATAGAAAAATTAGCGATTCTAACCGTAACACCTACCAAGAATAGTAGCAAAATTGTGGAAATATCTGGCTTTGCAGCCATCAATGGAAAATTTTGAAAATTATTTCAAAAAAACTAGTTGAAGAAGTCTAAAAACTCGCTGGGCTAGCCAAAAAACTTATTAGAATACCTTAAAATCTAGCTAAAATAGCTAACAGACTTTCTGAAAACATACAGCTTTTGAGACTGACAGCATTTTTCCAGGTATAAATAAGTAAAAAAAAATTTGGGATTTGTTCCAGCTGTCAAATCCAGGATTTTTTAGGATTACTATCTTAAAAAAAAAGTTGGTTGAAAAAACAACCAGTTTTTTTTAGGATTTTTAAATAAATTTTAGTAAGATTCACGATTAACCTTCTTTCCGTGTACTTATTTTACATATTAACATAAAATAGATTTTATTGTGAAAAAATCATCGAAAATTCTATTTTTACTCAAAAACTTGACCTTCCCGAAAAAATCTAATGATGGGAATGGATTCAGCAGACAAAATTTCATCAAAAATGATCAATAAGACTGACAAGACATCGACCTTTAGCCATCTATGAGTCATTCTTTAGCAAAAAATAGATTTTATTGTGAAAAAATCATCGAAAATTCTATTTTTACTCAAAAATTTTACCTTTTCGAAAAAATCTAATGATGGGAATGGATTCAGTAGGCAAAATTACAATAAAAATGATCAATAAGATTGCCGAGACAAACTTATTTAACGTTCTGCAAAGCATTTTTGATTTTTATTATTGATATCCCAGCAGAATTTGACTTGCATGCAAGTTGGAAAAACTTGAATGAGAACTAACTGAAAATATAATTTTAAAATGGCTATAAATATGCGTAGAAACAATCAAATTTTAAAAACCAGTTGTGTTTCAGAAAAGGGAAACCGTGAACTTTAAGATGCATGTATTGGTTTATTTGTTTATTCAATAGTTCTTTTGTAAAACAGTCGACAAAGTAGCTAATTTTGGCTTAAACTAACATTTCAAACGGGTGTACCGTAAACTGGGGTGACTTTGATAGCCCGGGGTGACATTGATAGAAATTTGATTTGGCCACTAATTTTGATACATCCAATGTAACAGTCACATTTTTGCATATATGTTCGATAATAAGCTATCCTTTAATGCTTACATACTCAAAATTCTCAGAAATGTTTAGATACTAATTTGACGGGAATTTGAAAAACCTATCAAAGTCACCCCGGGCTATCAAAGTCACCCAAGTTTACGGTATCTCAAAATTGGGAACATTTGGAGCAATTCTGGACCCGGATTCTGATTTAGCAGGCAAATTTCTGCTAGGAACACATATACTCGTCTCAGAGACAAGAAACATTTGATTTTTTGTTTAACTGTGTAATGTTCAACAATGTTGTAAAGCATACAATTACACAAATTTTGGTATACAAACATAAAGGGTATGCTTGTTACCATCACAAGTTATCGCTATGCTATGAAAAAAAATGTTTTAAAAAAGTATTTTTTTTTATGCCGTTTCAAATATTTTTTTTAAGTTTTTGTCACAAAATTGATCCGAAAAATCAGGGGGCAGAAATATTTTTTTTCAAAAAACTCCCAAATTTTAATGGAAATAGAAGTCTAATCAACTGAAAACAACCTAAAATGCATTGGAATTTCAGTTATCTAGTTGGCGAATTTTTGTTTTTTTTAGAAGTTATCTAGTAGCTTGTTTATCTATTAATTTCAGAAATTATTAAAAAATGTTCCGAAGTTATCTATAAAGCCAAAAATATTGGTTGAAACATATTATATCAGTCATCTAGTTGGCGATTTTTTTTTGGAGAAGTAATCTACAGTGGACTCTCTGGCTGTCGATCTTCTCGATATCAATATTGCTCCAGCTGTCAATAAATTTTTCAGTCCCTTCAAATAGATTGCTTTGATTTTTCGTTCTATAATTTGATAACTCTCGGTCTCGACGGACCCATCAATATCGACAACGAAAGAGTCCACTGTAGTAGCTTGGTAATCTAGTAATTCCAGAAATTATTGAAAAATATTCCAAAGTTATCTAGAAAGCCAAAAATATTGGTGGAATTTCAGTTATCTAGTTTCCGATTTTTTTTATTTTGAGGCGTTATTTAGTAGCTTGGTTATCTAGTAATTTTAGAAATTATGAAAGAATATTTTGAGGTTAGCTAGTAAGCAAAAATATTGGTGGAATTTAATTTATCTAGTCAGCAAATTTCTTTTTTTGGAGAAGTTATCTAGTAGCTCGGTTATCTAGTAATTTCTATGTTAAAAAAAAACATCGCTACTTCTTTACTAAAAAGTTATCTAGTGGCGATTTTTTTTCAAGTTTTTTTTCAAGTTTAAGTACTTTACTAGATACATTTTTAATACATTACTAGATAACTTCTCCTACCTGAAACATAGTTTAATAGCTGGACGCGTAATTTGACTTAATTCTCGAAAATGTTGATGTTTTAAATCTTCATAAAATTTCTGCGATGAGTTTCATCGCCGGTGTGATATCTTGAGATACGCCTTTGAACATCAGACGTATCACAAGATAGCGACGGTTTCTTAAAAATTAGCTTTTGAGCCAAAAATCAATTCAATAATTTGGATTGGGTTATTATTTAAGACGATCAAGTAATTTTTTTCAACTTGGTTTCTAAATTTGCAGAAAAATGTATTTCAAAAATAAAAAAAGGTCGGAATTTCAAAGTTTTATTAACTTTCCAATAAACATAAAATTGCTTAATTATCGTAAGCTTGGGTAACATTGGGCCTGAGAGGCGAAATTGGAAGAAAGTAATTGTTGGAGGTTTTGGGATTTTTTCAATATCTAATCAATAAAACTTTACTCGTTTTCAAGGACTTGTTCAAAAAACATAAAATAACATTGTTAGAATAAATAATGGTGATCTGACATCTGTACAAAATTGACCTTTTTTGCTCGGAAGCGTCGACTCAAAACAGATTCTATTTGAATGTATTTCTGTTAGAGCGTAAAATTTTCCAGGGGTAAAAAAAATCCTGGGAAACGGGAAATCTTAATCTGGCTTATTTTATGTAACATGGGTTACCAGTACTTCATGAAGTGTTAGTGGCACCAATTTACTTTTGCAACATTTTAATTGTATTGCCTAATATTGTAATTTCTGTAGTTCTACACTTCGACAAAATGAACTCTCAATGTTTGGCAATAGAACATATTTGAAATACTTTTTAAAATTACTTTCCCAGATCAACCCACCGCAACTCCATCCCCCACTCAATTGAATCCCTTCTCCCGGCACGGTGCATATCGGACGATGGCAACAAATCACGAACCTCCACCCGCTCCTCCTCCTTTTGGACAAGGCGACAGGTCATGTCCAGGGCCAACCTCTGCGAGATGTTTTCCTCGGAACGCACACTCGGATATCAGCGGCAGACTGAAATCGGTACAGCGCAGCGATCTATCAGATGCTGGTGTCTGACATGGTCTGACGTGTCACGTGTCACGATTTGCACGGCTGTGACTGCGTGTGTGTGTGTGTTTGCGAACGTGGGTTATGAGTGATGGACTAATTAAAACTGTCCTACGACTTTGGGATAGTGTGGTGGCTGGCTGGACGATGGGCAGACGACGCAGATGGTGTGCGAAAAAAATCGTTATTTTTGTTGATGAAGTGTTGTTTGCTGGAACACCGGACAGATGCAATTAGAGCGATTCCTGGAAATTTTAGCATTGATACTGTTTGCTTGAAAGCTTCACACTTTTGAAATGGATTCAATGTAACAGGGTGGAAATGGTTTCATTTAGGGGAAATTCTCGTATGTTTGGCTGGTTAAGCACTCGCTCATAACTCCATCCAATTTGCAGATTTTCACTATTCAAACAACTAATTTTGCAAAACTTTTGATAGAAACTTACTTGCACACTTCTTATTGTGATATTAAAATCGCTTTTCATGAGTAATTGAATGTCAAAGTGCTAATATGGCAACATTAGAGGCACGCTGGAATTAAATGGAATTAAAACCTTTTACAAATTTAAACCTTATTGCATTCGCTAGCTTCAGACATTTGGCACTGACAAACAAGTAAACTTGCAGTACGATTTTCTCAGTTTGTTGTTTTTGCATACAGGACATTAATGCGAATATGGGCACTGTAACATTATAAAAAAGTGAACGATCTTTTATAACACAAATTTTGATACAAATTTGGCTTTGATATTAATAAATGGAATCTTTAAAACCTAAAAAAATCTTGTTAACATCACTTTCGAGTAATAACTTGAAAAGAAAAATCGGTGTCTTAACAAATCAACTATAAATTTGTTGTATTTTCAAATTTCACTTTTTGTCACTAAAATTTGCAAAAAAAACCACATTATTTTAGTTTTTTATTTTCTAATTTGTTTTAGGGGACATCAATTGACAACTTTTCAGAAATTTCCAGAACGGACAAAAAATCTTTGAACGAATCTGTATGAATTTTTGAATCAATACCGTTTTTTCAAGAAATCGAAATATGGGTCGCAAAAAATTTCAACTTCATTTTTCGAGCCATTCCAGCTCAAATCAGGAATTTTTCTGGTACCAATCCTTGTACCCGACCCTCTCCGATTTCAATGAAACTTTTTAGACATGTTATCCTAGGACTTTATAAGCCATTTTTGTGTATATGGAGCCAATTGTACTCGAAAGTGACATTTGAGAAGGGTGTACGTTATTTAAATATTTTTGTATTTTTTAATTTAAAAATTACTCTATCTCGACGCCGTTGCATCGTATCAAAAAGTGGTAAAAGACAAACTTGTAAGAAATTGGACGGGCTTTCTGAAAAAAAAAATACACTGGAAGAAAAATACATGCCACTTCTATGAGATTTTTTTATTTTTTAAGTTTAAAAGTTAAATTTCAAGGTGATGTCACGAAATAGCCTAAAATGTTACAAAAAGACTGATGAAAAATGCAGGATGGTAAGTCCCTCCTTAAAAAATACAAAAATCATTTACTAAAACTGTTTTTTTGAAAAGTGGTCTTAACGACAAAATTTTTATAAACCGAGAGTGGGAATCGATTCCCCAGCCAATTTTACATAAAAGTCTCCATATTGACAATTGTCCTACACGGAAAAAAAAGAGTTCCCAAAATCGTGAACAAGCGTTCATGAAAATGGGAACCACGAACAAAGTGTTCAAATGCCATGGTACGTTTTTCAAAATCGTACCATAGGATTTGAACACTTTGTTCGTGGTTCCCATTTTCATGAACGCTTGTTCACGATTTTGGGAACTCTTTTTTCTCCGTGTATGTCGAATCCTTGGGAAAGTACAGCGGTTTTTAAAATAAAAATGTTGAAAAAATAGGTTTTTTGGTGGTTTTGGCAATTTCTATAAGACAGACTTGATTTTCCAGTATCGAAAATATGTTTACCGGAAAGCTCGTCCAATTTCCAATAAGTTTGGCTCAGATAGCTTTTTAATTTGACTCGCTTTAATATTCACATAAGCTAATTTACTGTCCAGTTTTCTACCACACTGAAAAAATCTACTATTTTCAGTTATGAGCAATGTAATTAAGCTTATATCTGTGAGCCCATATATTCAATTGAAAAGCTGTCTGATGCAAACTCATTGGAAATTGGATGAGCTTTCCGGTAAAAATATATGTCATATAGAAATTGCCAAAAATCACCAAAAAACCTATTTTCTCAAAATTTTTATTTTTAAAGCCGTAGTATCTTCACAAGGATTGGACATAAGACAATGGTCAAAATAGAGATTTTTATGAAAAATTGGCTGGAGAATCGATTCCCGTATTCGATTTTTAAAAATTTTGACGTTAAGACCACTTTTCAAAAAAAAGTGTTTTTTAGCAAATGATTTTTGTATTTTTTTAGGAGAGACAAACCATCTAGCATTTTTCATCAGTCTTTTTGTTACATCTTAGGCTATTCTCAAAAAATTTGAACGAAAAAAAATCGTGAAATTAACTTTAAATTTAACAATTTAACTTAAAAATTGAAAAAACTCATGAAAAGGGCGTGTATTTTTCTTTCAGTGTATTTTTTTCAGAAATCCCGTCCAAGTAATTTTTAAATAACAGAATACAATAATATTTAAATAACTTACGCACTTCTCAAATGTCAGTTTCGAGTAGAATTGGTTACATATACACAAAAATGGTTTATATAGGCCTAGGATAACATGTCTAAAAAGTTTCATTGAAATCGGAGAGGGTCGGGTACAAAAGTACCAGAAAAATTCCTGATTTGAGCTGGAATTGCTCATAAGCCTAAAATAACATGTCTATAAAGCTAAAATGAATCATGTGTTGAGCTGGAATACCTCAGTAATAAAACAAATATTTACAAAAAATAAACAAAATATTTAGAAAAGCGTTTTATTGTTTGATGACAAATGGTTTATTGACACAAGTTCAATGCTAAATGATTTGAAATTATTTTAAATTTCACCATATTTTAATGAATAATAGAAAACATTTCCCAATAAAAAAAACCCGCTGGAATTGATCTTAACGACACAAGGAACCTCTTCACCGGGGGTGTCATTTTCCAAAGGGTTTTCCTCCCATCAGCTAATCGCTGCTTCCATCTGGGGCGGCTTTGCGCCAGGAACAATCTTACCTCCTTCTTTCTTTGGAGTTCGGGCCGGCGCCAACAAAAACACCGATTAGCCCAATCAAAGCCTTGACATCTCTCGCAAGTGACCCGGAAGAAATCACACAAATATTTGCGAGGGGAAAAAGTTGGGCGCGTCCTTTTTTTGTGCTTGAACCTTAAGGGCTAGTGTGAAAGGTTTGACTTTTCCGCACACAACAGGCGGGGTTGTCAGTGGGGATCACTTTGCGGCAACCCGATAAGGGGCAGGACTCGGAGTTGTGATGCTGTGGCCACAGATAATGTCACCCAAGAAGAGGTTAGCCGGACAATTTCCTTCCGGACAGGGGGGGTACTTTCACACTCTTGTGTGTAGGCCGAAGAAAGGGACTTGGCCAAGATGGTATCGGATGTCGAGCGGACAAAAGAGTTGTTTGTTGGATGTGTTACTTAAGCATTTAATGTGAACAATTTTGCTAGATTTTTTTTAATAATTAAATTCAAGATAAATTAAAAAAAAAACAATAACAAACTACTTTAAATTGTTCCAAACTACCATTTTAAATAAACAAGAAATTTATGTGATGCTTTCAAACGGTTTATCTATCGCTCGTTGGCAGCACGATTTTTGGGCTTGGCAAAAGTCACTGTCAAATTCGGTAGAAAGAAAAAGTGGAGAAAAAGATGGCTTCCAATATGGCCGCAAAAAAGAGGCTTTCCAAACATTTCCGCAAAACAAAAACCAGCTTCGTGCGTTTTGACTCGTTCTACCCGTTTTCTCTGTTTTTCTTTCCAGGAAGACGTGGCACTGTGTGTGTGTGTTTGTGTTTTTGCGTGTGTGACAAACGCCTTTCCCCTTAACATATCACGAGCGATTTATATTCATACGACGAGCGACGTCATAAATCATTACCATTTTTGTGCCCTTATTTAGGTTTCGAGGGTCTACTTTTTTGTGTGTTCTGCTCGGGCAGCATTCGAGAATTCTAGCGAGTGAATTGATATTGTTCTAATTATATTTTATAAAACATTACTTTTTTTATTCAAAAAACCGAACAAAATTAAACAATTTCAAAGTTTAAAAAAAATCATGATTTCAAATTCTGGGTAAAATGTACGACCAACCAAAATTTTGCCCATGCAAGTATTTGCGCAAGATTCGGCAAGACTTCCATGGCGCGAGCTGGTTTGTTGGTCTTTCGCCGAAGCCATGCCTCTTTTATGTTTATTTAAAGAGGACATATTTTATGAAGACATATCACTGATAAAGGGACCCGTTGATGCGTGGGACATTTTTTGTTCGGGAACCATTGTTTGGTTGAGTTTTGATTTTGCTGTGAGGTTAGGGAAATGTATGGCAATTTTTAAGAAAAAGTCTTTTTATTCTGGAAATTAAGATAAATACGATCGATTTTTTTATATATGTAGCTTTGTTTTGAAGTCAGATTTTTCTTAGGATCTATTGTGATCATGGAAGATAGATTGAAAAAGGATAGACAACTTGCAACACTATTTAAGAGGCAAGATTTTTGAATAATGTTTATAATTAGGATTAGTGATTTTTCACGCTCAAAAATTGAAAAATTCACAGGGACCTTAAATTCACACCTTCCAATTTCACGGAAATGTCGCGTAACGTGAAAAACTTTAATAAAAACTACTTGTTTTGCTTCATTTTAAATAATTTTGCAATAAACCAAAAAATATCTTCATTTCCAAAAAAGTTTCCACGTGATTTATTAATTGGATCTATATATATTTTGAAACTAAATGTAGGGCATGTGTATTCTCAGTTATTAAAGTGATTTTTGAAATATCCGACTAATATAGTTTACAAAATTTCCCTGAATCGCTACTGTTTTATCTTTTTGCATTTAATTGAACTTCTGATTACAGTAATATTTAACATCCAACCAAAATGATTAAAATAACTTGAATTTTCTGCGACAGTTTTGCCAACTAGATTTTTAAAGGCTTTCATCTCACTTTTCAATAACTATATTGAAAATCAAAATCAGAACAACAAAGATTTTTTTTTAATTTTCACAGGAACTATCTATTCAAATAATTAAATATCTTGAAAATTTAACAGAACTCAAAAAAATTTAATGTTTTTAAATGAGTAAAATTTAAAAAAGTAAACAAATTGTTATTACAGCGAATGGAAATATGACTAAATTTATTGAGTTTTCTAAGAATTGATACTCTCAAAAGCTATTTATCATCTGAATATTTTTCTCTTATCCAATGAAATGTAATTCTAGTGAATGTTACTTTTACATGAATGTTTGCATTTTATTGATTTATAAAAATAAATCAATTCAATTTTTTAAAAAATCTGTGCAATACAAATTTATCACAATTTAAGGGTGACGATTCTCGAGATTTTCAATTTCCCGGGAATCGAGAGTTGAATTTGGCCGTTTCCCGGGAATTCCCGGGACCTGGGAGTTTTTTGACTATGCCAACAGTGGCAATAATTTAAAAAGAAAAGTACTAAATTTATTTTTTTTTATGAATTTACTTAGAATCATTTCATGCTTATTCTATGAAACGTTAATTGAATTATCCTGATTATTTAGAGGAACTATATCTACCTTTGGATTTTTTTTTCTGAATCTGCAAATACAAGATTGTTACTTGAGCTTTTTGAAACTCTGGGACTGACTGGAAATTTTAGTTTATAAAGTTTACCAATAATATATAATATCCAAGTATTGGGATTTTTGCAATATGATAAATAACAACTCAAACAACAATTTAAACTGTTCTTCATTTTTAAGGTCAACTGTAAATATTCATTGAAGAAATATTTACAGTTATCAGGAAAACCCGAATGTTCGCAATTGGCGGACAATAACTTTACAAAGATTGTCAGAGATTTTTTCCCAAAATATAATTTAATATTGAGGTTGACGTAAAACACAAAATGACTTATTGACAGCAAAAAAGGAAAGTACCTTGATACAGCGAAATCAACTTAGGGACTAAGAATAAAAAAAAGATTATGAGGATTGCTATGCTCGAGAGAGGATATGGAAATTGAACTTATTTTGAAAAAGCTTTACCATCATAGAAATAATAGATAAAAATAATATTTAAAAAACTTCAGATTTCATTTCAGGGGTGTAACTGCTAAGTTTATGGATACTTTGGGGTCCACATTTTTTTGGCTTCTCTCAATTATAATTATGATTGATAACATGTATTATGCTTGTGATAAGTTGATGATTCCAAGATTATGTTTTTAACTGATTTTTGTTAGCATTAAGCTGCCTTCTCATCTCAGTTAATGTGTTTACAGTCATCCTACATATTCGGAACACCCAAAAATTCGGAACACTTTTGTGGTAATTTGTCAATAGAATGCAAAATGCAACATTTCTGCCGACCCTGCTATTTGTAGGGCCTTTATTTGGACATTCTCTTGCTATTTCACTAGTAAAAGTTATACTTTTTAAACAAAAACTGCATTTCAAGACTATTTTATCCAGAGCACCAAAACACTGCCTCCAAATTGCCTGTTCCATGATTGTGGGATGTTATTGTGTCTCCCACAATTGTGGAACACCTGATTTTAACTGATATTTTCACAAAAAAAGTTATCACACCATTCATAAAACATTACTCAGCATGATTTTTATTGGTTTCAGAGTGCAAAGTCATTATTTTGTAAAAAAATATGTGCTCCTGGAGAAAAAAAAGTTTGTTTACATCGTAAGAAAAAAGTGTTCCGATTTTGTGGATTTCAAGGGTCAATGTTTTTCTTTGAAAACTTGATAAAAAACGTAAAAATGTACAGCCGGTCTATACATCAATCGAAAGATCGCAAGAAAAGCTTTCACATGAAGGTAAAAGCAAATCATTATGTTCAATGATCGATTTTATATGATTTGTTGAACATTAGTCGATCTGTAAACTGTTCCGAATATGAGGGATGACTGTACATTTTCTTGTTAATGTTTGTTTTGAATACAGTTCAAATTTTTCATATAACGTTTTAAATTTGATACTAATAAAGTTATGGATGGACGGATGCATTTTTTTTTATGATGTTATTTCAAAGAATTTGATTTGAGAAAATTGATAAATTTCACGGGATTTCACGGATATCTTCAAATTTCACGAATTTCACGCTGTCCGCGAAATCGTGAAAATTCACTTACCCTTATTATAATGTCTCTAAAGTATTCCAACGAATTTTATTATTAATTAAAAAAAACTTGCAAAACATTTTCGAATTAGTATTTTCAAAAAGAACCAATAATAATTAAAAGAATGGAAAAATTCACAAAATCATTACGACAGTCAAGATTAGGTTGCTCTTAAAAATAAAAATTATCTTTCAAAATATTTAAGAAGTCGAACTTTTTTTCAAAGAACTACTCATGTATGAAAGAATAGAAAAACCCACAAAAATATTACGACAAACAAGAAAAGGTTGTTTTTTTAAAAAAAATAAAAAAAATGGAATTCTTCTCAAATATAGTTTGAAATTAATTCTGTTTATTTAGAAAAAAGATCATTGCTTAAAGGATGGATATACCTAGGAAAAACTCTTAGAAAAAATCACATTTGTTTGTTGCAAAAAAAAAAATCCAAGAATTTTTGAATGTTTATAATTATAATGATTTGTTTCATTTTTTTACATTCGACTTTTTGTCCATTCGACGTTTTGTCCCTTTGACCTTTTGTCCACTTTCAACCTTTTGTCCATTCGACCTTATGTCTTTCGACCATTAAACATTATTTTTCTTTCCAAAAATATTTTTTTTATGACTCGAAAAAAACAGAGTACCTTCTTTTCTGAATCGTCCTCATCAATTTCTACAACTTTGCCCAAGACACCAAAACAATCAGAGATTTCCTTAAAGAGAATATGTATTTACGTACCATTTTTGCATGAACAGCTACCAAAATTGTATGGAACCTAGAAAAGGTGAACGTAGTGGAGGCCCCTAAAAATGTTGACTTGTTATGTTTGTAATTTGAAATGTACAGATACATTCGTAAACAAACTTTTAATGGCGAAAATTGAATTGCAACATTTTTCTAGTAATACATTTTGTTGGAACCCTAACGTCTCTAGTGTTCCAGATACTAACAAACGCCCCCCGACAGCAGTGTGGTGAATTCGTACAAATGTCACCACACTGACACAAAACACAACGTAGGGATCTTTGTTATTGTTTACAACTCATCTGTGATAATTTGTGTCGTTTTATTGTGAAATGTATTAAGTTAAGTTTAGTGCAATAAAACGTCCTCTTTCACGTCCAGCCTCCGACCAGGCAAGTCGCCTGGCGGAGCAACCTAAACAGTTGTTTTATTTCGCCCGAACTCTGGTCCGCTGGTCGTCCACTTCGTCTGCTGCAGGAAGAATCGGTAAGCTGGTTGTTCTGGCCCCCGCGGAGTCGGCCCCTGGCCGAACACATTTTTTTTAAATCTTAAACATTTCCCGGATTAGTTTTCAATCAAATATGAACTGGTGGAACGATGTTTTTAATCCCAAAAATTACAGATTTGATCCAATCGAGTTCTGCAAAGTTCTAGGATCATCTGGACATCCTTACAAATCATTGGAAAAAATAATCGTCCCATGGTTAAAATATGTTCGAGAACCAGCCAGTTGAAGTTACCGTTTTTTGAGCCTTGGGAGTTGGAATGTTAATTTACAGATCTAACCTTGTATTTTCATGGATAATGAACCATTATTTTTGTTTTTAGACAGAAAACTATCCTAATCGGGTATTGATGTGTTCAAATATTTCAATAATATTTTTTCTTATGTTGAATCATTGCCAAAATTTTCATTTCCAAATTAGACACAATAAGAACAGAAGACGATTGAAAGCTTTTCCATAATCCTGGACGATTTGATCACTCACTTCTTCGTTGTGAACACATGACTTCAAAAGTCAGTCCCACCCAAACAGAATTTGATATTATTCAAAGCCCGATGTGTGACGACGACTCGGCTGTGGTTTTGTTCGTCAAACAGGACGAACAGTTGTGTGGGCCTTTCATGCCTAACAAGGCAAGGACGACCACTCAGCAGCAGCGGGACTGTGAATGTGGAATGTTTCATTATTCCGTTTAATGGAACACACACACACATCCACACACAATATATTGACAGTCGTCTGGACAGCAACCGGAAATGGGAAAATTCCCAAAGACCATGCTCGTGTTCTACGCGGTCGGGTCGTACTGCTGATCTGTACGGGCGATGATCATGAAGACATGCCAAAAGGGAATTCTCTCTCTGCAGGCTCCGGTTCTGGTTCTGGGATGCCTCAACGTTGGATGTCCAACGATGCACACACGCCCAGGTCTGGGGGGTCTGAGCGAAAGTGAGCTCCCCTTTTGTGATTTATGTGCTTACATTTTAAGCTGTTGCATTATATTTGTACATGGCTGTCGAACACAGGCACTGATACATCAGCAAAAGGGACGACTGTGACTGTGTGTGTGTGTCCAAAACTGTGTGACGTCAACGGGAGTGGGATCTGTTTGTCGTCATATTTGAAGAAGCATTGTCTTCACTGTTTGTATGCTCTCGTCATCAGGACATCATTGCGCAATGCACGAAGAGGAAGTTTTTCTCAAATTGTTGACTGTTGAAAAATATTATAAAAAATATAAGCGTCTTTGGAGGTCAAAACAAAGCATTGGTGTCAATTTCAGCAAAATCTGTGTTGATTCACACTTACTTTCAAATTTGTCTTTCAAAGCCCAAAATTAAAAAAAAAAACTCTTACAGAAATAGCGTGTATTATTATTTCAGTGTATTTTTTAAGGCTTACCAAATTTCCTACAAATTTGTCTTTAACCACTTTTTGATACGATAAAGCAATATTTAAACTATTCATTCTCAAGTGCAATGGGCCCCATAATTATATAAATAAATTATAAAAAAAATATAGACTAGACAAAATCGTTGAAATTGTGCAAATATGTATGGCAATAAAAGCCGTTTATAAAAGAAATTATGTTGTTGGAAAGTACAGAATTTTTTTATAAAGGATCTCAAACTAAAAATACCATGAACATTTAAAATCCTCTACTTTTGAATGCACACATCCAATTCTAAAATTGATAATATCTTGAAAATGTTAATTTAGAGTGAATCAAAATTACATTCAGCAATGATTCAATGATTTTAAATCGACCAACTTTTGAGATTAACAGCGGAAATAATAATAATAATATATTTTAAGTGGATTTTGCGTTTCACAATTTTCTGATTTTTTTTTCCTTTTTTGCTCGCCAATAAACTTGTAATGAAGGCAGAATTTTTTTTTTTCGTCAAAATTAATGTATTTTGTTAAAGTAAATTTCATTAGAAACTATGCTCCAAAATCCTGAAAATTTTGTTTGTCCCCATTCCTTACTTATTTTACTAAGGCTGAAAAAACAAAACCAAAAGTTTTTTTTAACTAGGCCAGCGAATGAGTTTTAATAAAACTATTCTTAGGCCGTATTTTTCAAAGTTTATGTCGCCCCCCCCCCCTTCAAAATCGGCCCGATAAATCAGGGGGCAAAAAAATATTTTTTCAAAAAAAAAAAAAATCAAGATTTTAATGAAAATATAGGTGTAATCGACTGAAAACAATTTAAATGCATTTTCCTGGGTTTAAAATCATATTAAGCATGTTTGGGATCAAATGAAAATATTTAGAATTTTTGTGAAATTCCGATGTACAGTACCGCGAAAAGTTTTTTTTCGGACAAAAAAAAAATCTCGTTAATACTTAAATATTTTGGAAACTAATAATTGCAAAACATTTGGGCAGGTGTATTATGCATTTTGAAAAACTTTTTCCATTGAAATGTTGAAATTAAGGCTTGTTATTTCAATTTTTATATTTTTTTATTTTTTGACCCCTCCCCCCTCGACTTTGGCCAGAGCCGAGAGACATAAATTTCGAAAAATATTTGCAACGGCCTTATATAGTATTAATTAATTAATTAAAACAACAAATTACAAAAATATAATACCAAAAGATAATAAAATTTTGCAAAAAAAAAAGGAAAATTTTAAGTTATAGAACGGGGGAAAAATATAATATAAAAATTCTTAGAAAATTTTCAGAATATTGATTAAAAATAACATATTTGAGCCAATGCAAGTTTTTGTCCTCCCTTGAAGATTCACAGATTTTAAGTGAGAATTTTACATTTTAAAGAACATTGATGTAACTTGTACAATAGCTTTTCTAAACTTTTTTGTTCTTAATTTTTAATCAAATTATGAGCTTTGAGCAACTTTTCAATTTTGTCCATAGAACAAAAATGGACGTAACACCATAGGAAAAAAAAAATTTCATTTTAAAATCTTTCTAAAATTGACCTTTTTCAACCAAATCGTGTTAAATTTTCAATGCTTTCACCAAGAATATATTTTTTGAAAATGTAGTAAGTTTCAAAGTATAAATACTCAAAATTGTTCACAAAATACCGTATTTTTCGAAAGTACACAAATGTTCATAATTTGCAATATGGATATCAAACGAAGCGAAATTTTGTATGCTTTTTCACTTCATTAGAGTTTTGTTTTTTTAAAATACTTTTTTTTTCACAAAATACCGTAATTTTCGAAAGTACTTAAATTTTCATAATTTGCAATATGGGTATCAAACGAAGCGAAATTTTGTTTGCTTTTTTCACTTCATTAGAGTTTTTTTTTGTTATAAACTGATTTATTCACAAAATACCGTATTTTTTTGAAAATAATCAAATTTTAAAAATTTGCAATATGGGTATCAAACGAAGCAAAATTGGTATGCCTATTCATTTTATAATTTTTTTAATGATACTGAATTTTCACAAAATACCGTTATTATCGAAAATATTTTTTTTTTTTGATATGCAATATGGGTATCAAACGAAGCGAAATTTTGCATGCTTTAAAACATATATTAAAATCTTGTACGCTTCATATAAATCTTTGCTTTGTACATATTGCACATTATAGAAATTTTAGTATTTTAAAAAAACATACGATATTTCGTGAAAATTTTAATGATTTGCAAAAAAATAAATAAAATGAAAATGAATTCGGCTTCCTTTGCGAATATTGAAAATTTAAGTATTTTCTAAAAATTCACTATTTTGTGAAAATTTTGGTGCAACATAAAAAAAATTATAAACTGATAATGCACATCAAATTTCACTTCGTTAGATGCAAATCATGAAAATTTGAGTACTTGCGAAAAAATACGGTATTTTATGAAAATTTCTATTTTTAACAAAAACAAACCCTTAAAATGTGAACATATCAAATTTTGCTTCGTTTGATACCGTTTGAGTGTTTTCGATAAAATACTGTGTTTTGTGATTTTTTTTGAATTTTAAGGAAAACTTGAATGAAGTGAAAAAGCATTTAAAAATTTCGCTTTGTTTGAAACCCATATTGCAAATAATGAAAATTTGAGTACTTTCGAAAAATACGGTATTTTGAGAACAATTTTGAGTATTAATACTTTGAAACCTACTACATTTTCAAAAAAACATATACATTCATGATGAAAGCATTGAAAATTTAACATGATTGATTCAATTAAATTGATTTTAGAAAGATTATAAAAATGAATTATCGTCCATTATCGGCGACAAAATTATCGTCGATAGAATTATAGAAATAACGATAACGATAGAATTATAGTTATCGAGCCTCGATTATTGTATCGTTAACAACCTTGGTTCATTGGTATTTTTTAACTTCCACAAATTCTCATAAATTACGCATTGTTTTTCAACATTTTGAATTTCGTATTTTTAGTTTCCAATGAGTTCCCTAAGTCAAGGGTGCCATTTAGCATTATTCTTTTTTTCATACAACGCTTCATACAATTATGAGGGCTGGTCATACAAAATGGGCATGTGGATATTCTAAAATCAAACAACTCAAAACTTTTGATGTAAAATCAAATGTACTTTTTTTTTTTATTGAAAATTACTTCACACATTTTTTGATAAAGTGCGCCGTTATCAAGTTGTAAGCATGTTGATTTGAAATTTTTCGTAAAAAGTTTAGGATTTACAATTTGAAAATATTTGACGAAGGAAAAGCACCACTGTTAAAAATATTTTCCAAATTAAAAAAAGTAATTCCAATAAATTATTTTTTTATTTCAAATATAAATTTAAATTTAAAATTGAAAATTTTATGCAAATTTTATTCCTCTAATGCGTTGCCAAGTAGCGAAAGCAGCATCACCAACCAAGGCAGATTTGCATTTTCTGTTGATGTTTAACTTGGGATATGTTTGGGCCGAACCGAAACGATAGACATTGGCAAATATGACTGACAGGTGGTGATGGCAGTGGTGGCAGCAGCATCGTTGTTTAACTTTCTACCCTTCAAAGGCACTGTATTGTGTGTGTTGTGTGTGTTTCTTGATGTGTCACTGAAATGAGGCTGAAAGACAATGGAATGTCAAAGAGTTTGATTTCTGCAGACAGTATTGACTAAGTGAGCTGAAATGAGACCCAATATTTACGCTTGAGGCTGTTTATTTTGCACAGAAGTCAGATCTGAAGTGACAAATCAAACAACTCTAAATAATTCAACAGTTTCAATTAGCCAAAATCGACAAAAAATACTTCGCTCAAAAATATTTCCAAGAAATTGTAAAACCGACCTATCGAACGTTCACTCGCTCATTTCCAGAACACTTCTTGGAACACCTTTCAAATGATTTCTCCGCCAAAGTTCTAAAAAATAAGGGGTTTTTGGTAATGGGGGAGAACCAGATCGTTGATGGCGTCATTTGAGCATTTTTTTGCTTTTTTTCTACCGGTTTCGCACCATTCCCTAATTGGAAACGACCCACTCTCGGGTTAATCCTTTTTTCTCGGGGACACGGAAAAAAATGATGTTGCAATTGAATAGAATATTATTTAAAAAATGTGTTAATTTCCTTCTTCAAATTTTTTATTAATTTTTTTGTCGAAACTTGAGAATATTGATTGGGCTGCCTTAAACACTGAAAACATCAAAGTTCCAGACATTTTTTTCCGTGTCTTCTGTCAAATTCCAATGAACCCCCTCTGGCGAGAACTTGTTTACGATTATCGCGTTTCGATTCGAGCGTTACTTTCTCTCTCTTAGAGCACCAACCTCGACTTCAAGCTAAATGGGAGGAATGGGGAGGGAAGTGGAATTAAAAGCACCACCTTCGCAACCCAACTTTGTGAAGATTTTTTCGCTCGTAACGCTTTTACCGGGCAGGAGGAAACCCGGGGTAATAAGCGCTCTAATTGGAAACGGCGGTGTTAAAAGAGTTTAAAACTGTAGTGCTGGTGGTGGTGCTGGTAGTTTCTCGAGGATTTTTCCTCCTCCAAGCCAGGCAGATAAAAGTTTTGACGGTTGGAAAAATGAGAAAGTCGAGTGATGGCTTCCGTACCGTTGAAGCGGATTATTTATGCAGAGAAGGGATGGTTGCATTCTAGAATGAAAAGGTGGTGGGGAAATGAAGACAAAATAATAGAAAATGCAACCCATTAAATCACATTACTGCAGCTTAAGTTCCTACGGAAAATGACGCGACAAAATGCTTCCGGATGGGTGTGAGATGCGATTAAAACTGTTTTTCATTGTACGTTGCAAAATATGCTAATGCATGTATTTTTGTTATTTTTCACAACATCACTTACCCTGAAAAATACATTAAATAAATTTTGGAAGCTGAGCAATTCTCCACTAAACTCAGTAATGGATTTTAATTATATTTTTTGATTCAGAAAAAACGTACACGGATTTTTGCCTTCCTCACCTTACTGAGGAAAGGCTATAAAATCACTCGAAAAATGAACTTCTTAATTCGACCTCGTAGACCTACCTTCACGTATACCTATCGACTCAGAATCAAATTCTGAGCAAATGTCTGTGCGTGTGTATGTCTGTAAGTCCGTGCACCGAAAAAAATGCACTCGATTATCTCCGAACTGGCTGAACCGATTTGGGCAGTTCTGGTCTCATTCGATCCGTCTTAGGGTCCCACAAGACCTATATTAACTATTTTGAAGTTTTGTTAAGTATTTCAAAAGTTATGCTAAAAAAACGATTCTGGCTAAAGTTTGAAAGATTGTAAAAAGGGTTTTGTAAGAAAACCCGTCTGATCATACATTTTTAGAAAGGTATTTGAAAGACCTTTCCAACAAGCCCAAAAGATTGAAGATCTGATAACCCTATCAAAAGTTATGAGCACATTAGTGTTGTTTGTACACATTTCAGAGGCCGGATCTCAAATATGTTGATGAAAAGTTGTTCGGATCTATCCGGAGATCTGGCTCCCGGGATTTTGTTGATTTGAAACTCCCGGGAAAAATGAACAGATATATTTTTTTACTGCCTTAACGATGCACATCAACCGGAGCTTTTGCACAAAGATTTTTATTACAGATATTTTAGTATCTTCAAAACTACGGGAACTATCGATATATTTTTTTATTTATCCCCTAATGTACTGTATACTAAACAATTTACAACAACATTTGACTATTTTTACAATCATATTGTTGCAGGATTGGGTCTGTAAGTTTTAAGATTTTGGAATAAGAAGACAACAACTTCTTTGGTTGCTGTGCACCCTTAAGGCTTAAAAAACTTTAAAGTAATATAACTATGGAAAGTGAACAATTTTCATGAAACAGCCCCGTAGGTGTTGTTCTAATATTACGTCCAATGATTTTTGGGATTCTAGACCCCATACTCCATGTAGATATGTTGTAAGAAGTAAAATTTAGATAAAATTTGTAGGTTTGACATTCTTACTACAGAAGCAAATATGTACATAATTGTGAGGAAGGCACCAACCACCATCGGTGGATTAAGTAACGTTTCTTAAAGATTTGTAATTATTTTTTTTCACAAAAATTAAATTTCGCAAAATACTTTTTTTTATTTTTTTTTTAAATAGTGAGGCCGTTGCAAATATTTTTCAAAGTTTATGTCGCCCCCCTTCAAAATCGGTCCGAAAAATCACGGGGCAAAAAAAAATATTTTTTCATAAAACTTCAAAATTTCAAAGGAAATAGAAGACTTACCAACTGTAAACAATTAGAAATACATTTTCTTGCATTCAAAATCATATTTACCTAGCATGTCTGGGATCGACCAAAAATATTTCCAATTTTTGTGAAAATCCAATGTACAGCACCGCAAAAAGTTTTTTTTTACGAAAAAAAAATCTCTTCAATACTTTTATATTTTGAACACTAATGATTGCAAAACAACTGGGCAGGTGTAAAATGCATTTTAAACCACTTTTTTCATTCAAATGTTGAAACCATGGCTTGTAATTTCAATTTTTATATTTTTATGCCCCCCCCCACCCCCCCCTCGACGTTGGTCAGAGTCGAGGGACATAAACTTCAAAAAATATTTGCATCGGCCTGATTTTTGCAAAAAAAAAAATACAATCCTGTACTTAAATTTTTTTAACCATTTTTTTTATGTAAAATCGAATTTCCAATCGAAAAGTACTTCACATTTTTTTTAATTAAGTGCTCCGTTTTCAAAATATAGTCATTCTAAGTCAAATTTTATCCGAAAAATTCCAGTTTTCATGCTATTTAAAATGTTCATGATAGCTCATTCCTAATTTGTTTTAAAGTTTAACTTTGAATGGCTTTATTTTGAAAACGGTGCACTTAATCAAAAAATTTTAAAGTACTTATCGATTGCAAATTTGATTTTAAATTGAGGATAAAAAAAAATTAAGTACAAGATTTGTTGATTATTTTAAATAAACCAATATTTAAAAAAATTCATGACTCGTCGGCTAAACTTTTTTCCATACTTCTTAATGGCTTAAAAGATTTGCCCCTAAAACATATAAAAAAAATCAAAATTTAAAAAATACAAATTTTGTGACATTGTGTTTTTGGTAAAAAAAAGTTATTTTAAAACTACAAATTTTTTTCCGTGAACCTATTCATTTATAAATAGTCCTCATCAATACCTACAACTTTGCCGAAGACACCAAATCAATCACAAAATTCCTTGAAAAGATACAGATTTTTGAACGTTTACGTACCATTTTTGTATGAACAGCTGCCAAAATTGTATGGAGCCTTTTATGGGTGAACCAATGACACAAAATTACTTCTTTGGTCATGGGGAAGGCCCTAACAATGTTTGAGCCAAATTAAAAAAAAAATACGAAAAATCAAAATGGTCGAAATCGGCCGATTCTGTAGTGAATTACTCAGTACTGAAAAGTTCAACTTTACAGCATTTGTGGCGAAAAGTAATACTTTTGAACAAACACACAGAACCGAATCTTATTTATTTAACTCGGCAGAGCCTTATTGGAAAAATGTACGACTCGTGCTGCACAAATCATAATTTGCAATATTTTTTCATTAACTACTGATTCTCCATTATTTAAGGCTCTGGAAGGCATCATTCCCGATCAGCCATATGGCGGCCATGTTTGTTTTAGAAAAACATTCAAATCTTGATTCAGAAGTTTTCAATCAAAAAATGGTTTTCTTTGTTTTGTTTGTAGAAGTATTTTACATATAGTGATTATATTTTCATTTCAATTTACTATTTCTGGACCCTGAATCCAGAACCATCATTGACGGTCATTGCTCCAAAAGTGAAAGACACCATCTACCACCTTAACTACACAGAAAAAAAAAGTTGAATTTTGGAATGTTGAAAATTTGGTAGGTTGAATATTACCTCTTTTTTTAAGTAATATTACATAAAAAATGTGTAAAAATGTGAACCTGATGAATATTCATCAAAAACTGATGAAAATTCATCATTTTCAGAGGTAAAATTAATCATTTTTTTTGCCACAAAATCTGTCACCATTTCCTGATGAATATTACCATCATTTTTTTTCTGTGTATGTTAATCATGCAGTCCAGACTCGATTTTTGAATCGAATATTTTTTTTGTTTGACAAAAAGAACGCTTTTGTATTTTGGCATTTAAAAATAATAATATTGGAATCTCTCCCTGAACGTCATGAAAAATAAAAAATAGAATTGTCATCAGGATTAAATTTTTGGTTGATATTTGAGATTTATGAATGTATGACAAAAGGTCAAAAGACATAAGGTCGAATGGACAAAAGGTCGAATGGACAAAACGTCGAAATGACAAAAGGTCGAATTTAAAAAAAAAACATTACAAAACAAAACTTTTGATTTGAGCCTAAAAACACAAGTATTGATTTGAACGCTTTTATTTACTTTCACTTGTATAATGTTAAAAATTTAATGGTCTTCTGAATGGAAAAATTCACAAAATCATTACGACAGTCAACAATCAGTTATTTTTAAATTAAATAAAAACTTAAAAAAATATTTTAGAAGTCGAACTTTTTTTTGGAAGAACTGCTCATGTTTGTAAGAATGGGAAAACTCACAAAAACATTACGACAGTCAAGAATATGTTGTTTAATTTAAAAAAAAAATTAAGAAATATTATAGAAGTCGACCTTTTTTTTGGAAGAATATCTCATGTTTGAAAGAATGGAAAAACTCACAAAAATATTTTGACAATCAAGAATACACAGCAAATTTTCGGTTGCAATTTCAGTAAAATAATTAACTGAATGCGATTCAGAAATCATCACGTTTACTGAAATTCGGTAATAAACAAAAACATTACTGAAAAATCAGTAACTGGCTATCTGTCAAACTGAAACGTCACTTCTGACTTATTGTTTGGATGCTGCCGAGAGAAAATCCTCTTTCAAATGTGTTTTTGTATTGTGATCTTTAGAAACAAAGGTAAGAAAAATGTTAATAACAAATGCTTCGATGCTAACCACCTGTTTTTTAGGTTTGGACGATTGATGAAATTAATGAATGAATAACAGTATTTTAATGATCTGTCAAACTGCCACAAGAAAATTACTGAATTTTCAGCAAAATAATTTGACGTTTCTTTTGCTGAATTTTAAGTTGTTTTGACAACCATTTTACTGAAATTTCAGTAAATCATCTGTCAAAGTGACAAATATCAGTTAACTGAGAATTCAGTAAAATCTAAATTACTGAATCGTTTACTGAAATTTCAGTAGATGAAAATTCAGTAAAACTTTACTGAATTTCAGCAAAAAAAATTTGGTGTGACGGTTGTTTTCAAAATAAAATAAAACTTTCAAAATATTTCAGAACTTGAACTTTTGTTTTCAGGAACTGCTCAGGTTTGAAAGAATGGAAAAACTCACAAAAATATTTTGACAATCAAGAAAAGGTTGTTTTTAAAAATAAAATTAAAACTTACAAAATATTTAAGAAGTCGAACTTTTTTTTGTAAGAACAGCTCATGTTTAAAAGAATGGAAAAACTTACAAAATAATTACGACAAACAAGAAAATCAGACTTGTTTGTAAGAAAATATTTTTTTCAAGATTTTTTTTGAAGTTTTTAATTATAATTATTTATTCCATTTTTTACATTCGACCTTTTGTCCTTTCGACGTTTTGTCCATTCGAACTTTTGTCTTTCGACCTTTTGGCATTCGACCTTTTGTCCATTCGACCTTATGTCTGTCGACCTTTTGTCGCACATCCATGTGGCTCAAACATCAAAATTTGTTCTACCCATCTTTAATTTTTTTGAAAACTACTGATGTCCGTTAAATTTTACTTATGTTCGATTTTAAAGTTCTTTATTGTTCATCTCGCAACATTATTTTGGCTAACGTAATTTTACTTTATCAACTTTTCAACTGCCGAATACGGTTTAATAAACTTAATTGTTTATGTTTACAAAATATTATATAGTCATGAACACTTTTGAAAAAAGGCTTATTTCGGCTATTTGTTTGAAATCATTCACTAAATTCCAATCTTTACCAAACCCTTCACAAACCACACAAATCGAACAGTCGGGAATCATTTTTCAAGCCTCTTATCCGAGATTCCGCTCCGTTTGGACCACACAGCTCGGTAATCTCATTTGGCATCCCTCACACCCATGTGTTGGCGGATACATCGCAGGCATCACACGACGACCCACGTGTCCACACCGAGATATTTTTACCGCAATCGGTAGGCCACGGTCCAGGGTAGGATTCGAAACGGTTTCGATCTGTCACTCAGGGATTTATCGGTCAGGTTTGATACGCCGCTGTCACTCATGGCGCTATCGTCCTTCATGTCCGCTCCGTTCGTATCTTTGTCAGGAACGATTGATTCGGGAAAATTGAGTTAAGGTTCTACATTTGGAAAACATGTAAGTGAATTTATGACAGCCTAAAAAAATAAGTCAAAACAAGAAAAATTTGTAAAGAAAATAATAATTTAAACTGATATTTTTAAAAAAGATATACAAATTACAACTAAAACAAAACAGTTTGATCATTTTAATGTTAACAACACGACTCCTTTACAACCGACCAAAAATGTTCTAGTCGTAGAACCTGAGTCGCAGCTGAAACTGTTTACTTATTTATTCAAATGATCCGCAGTTAGAATACACACCCACTCACACAGTTCGCGAAACTTCCCCAAACTGTTGAGAGAACCAGGAGGGTGAAGGTACATTATGATCTGGACGTGACCTCCGTTCTAAAGTAGAGTGAGTGCTTTCCTTTGCATTTTTACTTAATTTTGTTCAGTATCGAAGCTCACGGTTTTTCCGCAGGCACGTCAAACGACTCGGGACACTTTCGGTGAGCTTTCGAGTGGGGGGAGAAGGCGATGATGGTTTTTCTGGGTACGAATGATGAATACATTTATAGGAATTTGATTCCATCGGAATGCCATTCTTCTCAAGTCTATCGTTGCTCTGGGCTATGTTTTCGTGGGAACCAAGTCAACAAGGGCAGTTTTGCATAAAATAGTACTTGACTCCTGGTGTCTTCAGGTTATTCGTATATTTATTCTACATTTTATTTTTGTTTAATAAACACCTAGGATCTTTTTTTACAGTTAGCTGTCCAAAAATGATGAAATAAAATTACGACGCTTTTTTTAATTTTAATTTAATTTATTCATCAGCAACGTTAAAACAAGTTCATAACAACATATGATCAGGTAAGATAAAACATGATGCCTTTACACTCCTGAATCGATAACTCAAATAATCTGTTTTCTTTTCATATGATTTTTAATCATTGGTTCATCTATTGAAGTCTCCATGCATTACTAAAATATTCAAAAATCTGTATCTTGAGAAGGGATTTACGATATTCTATCGCTATCATTAACGTTATTTCGATAATTCTATCGGCGATAATCTTTTCACCGATAATGGACGATAACTCATTTTTTAAATCATTTCAAAATCGACCATATCATGTTAAATTTTCAATATGTCACCTCGGCGCCCTTGGCAAAGCATCAATTTGGCGCCCCTCCCAAATTTACAAGCATTTTGATAAATTGATACTGATTTTCAATGATTGCTTCAATATGAGTTTTGATTTTATAATTGCAATTGGAGACATTAATATGGTTTATTCAGAAACACAGTTATTTGATGCTTTATTTTTCAAATAATATAAGATAGGTTGAATTGAAAATTGATTATAGGAGTTAAGTTGGCTGAATATTTTCTCAGATTTCATAAAGTCGATAATAATAGCGGGTTTTAGTTTTTTTTTCAAATTTAGTTTTCAGATAAATGCACAGAATTAAATGCTTAATCATGATAAATTTTGCTATAACTTGTTAGCTTATTTTATATTTTTAAGCCTGCATAATTTGATCTGATTTTGTATTGATTTGATTGTATAAGCAAAGAACTTTCTCGGATTCGTAAAATAATTAGCTGATTTGGCTTTGGATTTCATTTCGTTAATTTCAACAAAAAAAGAAAAAATCCTTCTTCAAAATTGAAAAAAATAATAATAATTCGATGCCCGTGTGCTCCCTTGTTTTATCTAGATATCAATCCCAGCAAGCTTAGTTCAAAAGAGCACACCGGCATCGAAGTATAATTTTTCAACATGCAGCGGCAGAACAAAATTTCGTCGTAACCAATTTAGGCCTTTGCAAATATTTTTTGAAGTTTATGTCCCTCGACTCTGATCAAAAAAAAAATTAAAAAATTGAAATTACAGGCCGCGGTTTCAAAATTTGAATGAAAAAAAAAATTGTCAAGACATGAATGCCACAAAAGTGGTAAAATGTCTATGAGCAATTTCAGCTCAAATCAGGAATTTTTCTGTTACTTTTGTACCCGACCCTCTCCGATTTCAATGAAACTTTTTAGACATGTTATCCTAGGCCTATATAAGCCATTTTTTTGTATATGGAGCCAGTTTCACTCGATAATGACATTAGAGAAGGGCGTAAGGGTTTCAAATATTTTTGTATTTCGTAATTTAAACATTTCTGTATCTCGAAGCCGTTGCATCGTATCAAAAAGTGGTCAAAGACAAACTTGTAGGAAATTAGACGGGCTTTCAAAAAAAAAAAAAAACACTGAAAGAAAAATACAAGCCAATTTTTTTTAGATTTTTCAATTTTTAAGTTTAAAAGTTTAATTTAAAGGTGATGTCACGATTTTTTTCGCTCAAAATTTTTGTGAAAATAGCCTAAAATGTGACAAAAAAACTCACGAAAAATGCAGGATGGTATGTCTCTCCTAAAAAAATACAAAAATCATTTACTAAAACTGTTTTTTTGAAAAGTGGTCTAAACGTCAAAATTTTCAAAAACCGATAGCGGGACAAACTTATGGGAAATTGGACGAGCTTTCCGGTAAAAATATTTACGAGACTGAAAAATCAAGTCTGTCATATAGAAAATGCCAAAAACCACTAAAAAACCTATTTTTTCAACATTTTTATTTTTTAAAACTAACTTGATCCACCTATGTGGTTGGAGCCTTCCTCACAACAATGGCTGTACACAAATTTCATCTATTTTTTAGATCCGGAATAAAAAAAAAGTACATAAATATCACTTAAGTGGCCATATCTCGAGACAGTGTTGCCAGATCTTCAATGTTTTGGACTAGTTGGAAAGGTAATTTGATAAGCTAACTAACGTTGGGTTGGATGGTGGACCCGGACATAGTTTACATACATTTAAGCGAGATCCGGATTCAAAAAAGTACATCAATATCACTTAAAGGGGCCATATCTCGAGACAGGGTTGCCAGATCATCAGTGTTTTGGACTCGTTGGAAAGGTCTTTTGATAACCTAACCAAAGATGGGTCGGATAGTGGATCCGGACATAGTTTACATACATTTAAGTAAGATCCGGATATATGTGAAAACACATTTTTATACATAACTTTTGAACTACTTATCGAAACTTCAATCTTTATAAAACTCGATCTATGGGACCCTAAAACAAGTCGAATGCAACAGGTTCGGGTCAAATCGGTTCAGCCAGTGCCGAGAAACATGAGCTAGTTTGTTGGTCACATACATACATACACACACACATACACACATACATTTGTTCAGTTTTCGATTCTGAGTCGATATGTATACATGAAGGTGGGTCTACGACGTTTTTATACAAAGTTCATTTTTAGAGCAGGATTATAGCCTTACCTCAGTGAGGAAGGCAAAACCGCTGTATCTTCAAAAGGATTAGACATAGGACAATGGTCAATATGGAGACTTTCATGTAAAATTGTCTGGGGAATCGATTCCCGCTATCGGTTTTTGAAAATTTTGACGACTATTCAAAAAAACAGTATTAGTAAATGATTTTTGTATTTTTTTAGGAGCCCGAGCATGGGTAAATAACAAGGGAAATGCGTAATAATACCTTTCTCTGGTATCAATACCAAATTTTGGTATTCCTGGACCCTTTAAAATTTGTCTTAAGGATTATGCAAGAGCAAAATGTGGTATCATACCAATTTAAGGTATTGTTTTGATATTGCAAAATTGCAGAATTTGTCAATGGTCGAACACCACATTTTGGTATTCTTTTGGTATTACAGTATTTTATCTACTTCCTCTGAAACCATGGGAAAATTTTGACCAATTTTGACCAAATAATTAATTTTGCGCTAAAATGATGTCTCAAAGCGAATGCCTTCATTGAAAACCGGGAATTTCAAACTTGATTTTAAACATTTTTGATATACCCCCTATAGAAATGACTTGAATTTGTGGAAATTTTTCTAAGTCAGGATGGCACATTTTGGTAGGTATTATTTTGGTATTGAAAGGTTTCATCAAATTCCTCTGAAACTATGGAACATTTTTAATAAATTTTGACGAGATAATTAATTTTTAAATTGACTTGAAACCCAAAAATGTTAAAGCTGATTTTCATATTTTTTTGATATACCCACTAAGTTTTTTTTTCTAAACGTTGAAATTTCGGGATAACCAAATACTTTGAAAAACGAGTTAATCAAAAAATTATTGAATTTTGGTGAATTTCAATCATTATTTTTCAATCTTGTTATTTTTCAGAATCTTCAAGAACTTCAAGCACCGTTCATCAATGAGAAATGAATTCGATGTGGTGAAGAATATCACTAAGAACAACATGGAATCATCAGGTGAGTAGATTTGGCTGTTGCATATGGTTCATTTCCGTTTTTTCACTAACTGCAACTGCTGCACTAAAATTGGCATGAAACTATCAAATTTTGGTATTACTTGTGCAAATATGAGCGACCAAAATGTGCTCTTGGTTGCCCAGTAATAGATGTTAAAATACCATGAAATCATACCAAAATCATGTATGTGGAAGACCACAGGAATACCAAAATCTGATTTTCAAAGGGCGCGGGAATACCTGAAAATAAAACCATGGCAATACCAAGTTTTGGTATTCAAGCAATGTTCAAAAATCCAGAAGACCTCAACTTGGTATTGAAATGGTTTTATTTTGTGGTATTATTTTACCCTTGGAATAACATGGTTTGGTATTGTTGTGCCCTTCCACATACAAGACTTTGGTATGATTTCATGGTATTTTACCATCTATTACTGGGCAACCAAGGGCACATTTTGGTCGCTGGTATTTGCATAAGTAATACCAAAATTTGGTATTCCCGTGTTATTTACCCCTGCTCGGGAGAGACATACCATCCTTAATTTTTCGTGAGTCTTTTTGTTACATTTTAGGCTATTTTTACAAAAATTTTGAGCGAAAAAAAAATAATGACATCACCTTTAAATTTAACTTTTAAACTTAAAAATTGAAAAATCTCATAAAATTGGCGTGTATTTTTCTTTCAGTGATTTTTTTCGGAAAGCCCGTCTAATTTCCTACAAAATTGTCTTTGACCACTTTTTGATACGATGCAACGGCTTCGAGATACAGAAATGTTTAAATTACGAAATACAAAAATATTTAAAACCCTTACGCCCTTCTCAAATGTCATTATCGAGTAAAACTGGCTCCATATACACAAAAATGGCTTATATAAGCCTAGGATAACATGTCTAAAAAGTTTCATCGAAATCGGAGAGGGTCGGGTACAAAAGTACCAGAAAAATTCCCGATTTAAGCTGAAATTGCCCCTATAATTAAAAAAAATAAAAAAATGAAAAAAATCCAGTTGTTTTGCAATTATAAGTTTCCAAAATTTCTAAGTATTGACGAATTTTTAATTGTTAGAAAAAAAGTTAAAAAATATATAAAGATAAGAAATTTTTATTAATTTTGAGGGATCTGTCATTCGATATTTGAGAATACATTTCATAATTTTATTTTTTTTAAATTATGTTTTGCATTGATTTTTAATTTTCATTGGTATATTTTTTATTCGTAAAATTAAATTTTATGTTTTGTTTTTAACTGAAATGTTTTTCTTATTTGTTTTTCATTACCAAAGTTTTTTAGACGATTTAAAAAGTCAATAACACCGGTTTTGCTTAAACTGAAAAAGTGATGTGCTCTGAAAAACATTTTTTTCTTGAACAAATAATGTTGATCTTATTGGTTGATTATAAAAGGGGAAATCAAGCTGAAAATATTTCAAAGACCATTTTTTAAACTAGAGAATGACAAAAATTCAAAAGAAAGGTATATGTTTTAATGTTAAAATAATTCCTTTTTCAAAGAAGCTCAAAATATGACCATAATTTTTCACAATTTGACTGACTGTGATGCACAGCCTAATCAACGTGAAAATAACATATAGTTGGACAAATTATCTACTTATTTGTATGTCTATTTTCAAATTCGGCGCCCTTTCTGTTTCAAATATCTAATAAGGATTTTATACCTGACATGAAAATTTTGTACAGTCATCGATTTCGGCGCCCCTCAAAATGAATAAAAATGTCTTTTCTTTATATTTGTTTTTAACTTTTTTTCTAACAATTAAAAATTCGTCAATACTTAGAAATTTTGGAAACTTATGATTGCAAAACAACTGGACTTTTTTCATTCAAATGTTGAATCCGTGGCCTATTATATCAATTTTTTAACTTTTTTATTTTTTTGGTTTTTTGGCTGGCGCCCTTGGCGGTCGCCAACCGCTACAACCCCTAGGTACGGCGCTGACTGTCACTCAGCATGTAAACATTTGATTTGAAGTTTTTGTCAAATATAATTTATCGTTGAAATGTTGAAATTTTGGCTTGTAACTTAAATTCCCCCCCCCCCCCCTCGCCTTTAATTTTAATTAATTTTTTTTTTTAATATTTTTGCACCCTTGTTTTTTTGACCGATTTTGAAGGGTGGCAACATAAACTTTGAATAATGTTTGCCACAGTCTAAGAAGAAAGTATAAATACTCAATGATGTTCACGAAATTCCGTATTTTTTCGAAAATACTCAAATTTTTAAATTTTGCAGTATATTTTCTAACGAGGTGAAATTTTAGTATGCTTTTCATTTTATCAGAGTTTTTTTTAAAATAAACTCAAATTTTCACAAAATACCGTGTTTTTTCGAATATACTAAAAATTTCAAAATATGCAATATGGGTATCAAACGAAGCGCAATTTTGCATGTTTCAAATATACATTCAAATTAGGTATACTTTATATAAAGTTTTGCTTCGTTTTATACTCATACATATTGCAAATTATAGAAATTGAAGTAATTTAAAAAATTTACGATATTTTGTGAAAATTTCAGAGATTTACAACAAAATAAAAATTTGCTTTTAAAATTTCGCTTTCTTGCAAATTTTGAAAATTTGAATGTTTCAACAAAAAAAAATCTATAGTAAAGTGAAAATGCATAACAAATTTTGCTTCGTTTGATAAATTGCAAATTTTGAAAATTTGAGTATTTTCGAAAATATACAGTGTTTTGTGAAAATTTCAATATTTTTCATGAAAAGGTATGACAAAATGAAAAAGCATACTAAATTTCATTTAACATTTCGCTTCCTTTGCAAATTTTTAAAATTCAAAAATTACAGTATTTTGTGTAAATTTGAGTGTCAAAACAAAAAAAAGAGGATACCCAAGTAACATTTTTTGTTGCGGATCCTTAAATGCAACTATTTCGTAACTCCCAAAATGTGCTATCACAACATAGTTAGAACACTCGTGGTGCCCTAAAAAGCGCACGAAAATTTTGTGTTGGCAACATTTAGCCGTTTGTTTCAACTTTGTTACGACGAAGTTCCAGAAACAATTTGTTTGTCTAAATATGTCGGTAAAGTAGTTTGTTGTGTTGTCATGATGTTGCCATTATGTTGTCGTTTAATTTGCGCGAAACAAAAAAAATCTATTTGAACAAAAAAACTAAAGTGCCCCTGTCGGGATTCTGGACTGGTACCTTCAGATCTTCACACCTTGCCTCTACCACTGAGCCACGGATGAATTGATGAAAGGGCATATGGTTGGGCTGAACTGTATCTGAGGATTTTTGATTTC
The DNA here is from genome assembly GCF_016801865.2 of Culex pipiens pallens. Lineage (NCBI taxonomy): Eukaryota > Metazoa > Arthropoda > Insecta > Diptera > Culicidae > Culex > Culex pipiens. Next base: position 173,192,357 of record NC_068939.1, read on the forward strand.
AATATTATTCTTAGCACACAAATCGGGCTAAGTCACATGTTGCAACAATGGAACCAATAAGTTTTCAATATGTTTCGATTACAAAACGAAATGGATTGTTGCAAAGTTGTTTTCAATTCGAAACGTTTGCAACATTGCAACGTATTGTTGCTAAAATGTCATTTTTATGTTTCTACAGCAAAACAAAACAAAAACTGGACTTAGTCAAATTTATCATGTTGCCAAATGCTACTTGGGTAAAGTGAAAATTCATTACAAATTTTGCTTTGATTAATACCCATATCGCAAATTTTTGATAATTTGAATATTTCGAAAACATACAGTGTTTTGTGAAAATTTCAATATTTTTCATAAAAAGTTAAAAAGCATACCAAATTTCGCTCTGTTTAAAACCCATACTGCAAATTATAATTTTTTTTAAATACTTTCTAAAAATACAGTATTTTGAGTAATTATACTTCGAAACTTACTACATTTTCAAAAAATATATTCAAAAATTTTTTTTTTTATTTTTTGATATTTTTTGGTTGATCTATTTTTTTAACGATTTTAAGATGGTTCTTTATCATTACAAATGAACGTAATTTGTTTTTTTTTTTCATAACAAATATTTTTTTCTCAAAATTTATTTTCCATAAAAGAGCACTCATCTAGCAAAACCTAAATATACAAATATGTACCTTCCCTGTAAAGGCTTACGAATTAATCTCAGTTGAAAGGTTCTCCAAATCTCTGGTTTGCAAATGTAACATCCTGTAGCAGAACTGTTAAATTCTGATAAAGCACTAATTGAAATTGAAAAAAAAATCATACGCTGTTTTTCAGGAATTTGTTTTTTGTTTTTGCAATATGGATGTCCTATGATCGCTTATTTTTCATTAATATTGAGAACATTGCGCTGTTTTCCAATATACTTTGATTTTCATATGGGTGCCAAATGATTTAAAGTTATAAAGACATTTTGAAAATTATTCTTTTGTTTTCAAAAATACTTAATGAATGAATACGTCAGATAACAAAATAATTCAAGATTTACAGTTATCTTGAATTATTTTGTTATTTGAAGTATAAATTGATAATGAAGTTGAAAATGACTAAATATTCTTGAAAATACCGGCTATTTTTTTTAATTTTTTGTACGGCTAAAATGATGAAAGTAATTTTGAACGCATCAATTTATTTCTTGCAGATCCAACGTCTCAATCTAGTGACGTAATGCTTTACATCCCTCAAATTTGAGCTGCATTCTTCTTCTAAAACACCCCTAACCAAACATCAATATTTCAACAATCCTGAGCCCCGAAAAACTTTCCGGATCCATCGCGGAAATGGCCCCTTTTTCGCTAAACAAACGCAGATCCCTACCAAACCATACCCAGTCCCCGCTTTGACCAACCGACGCCGTCCATAAATAAAAATCCTCGCAACGCGAAATCTGCGGAATCCAATTTGGGCATTTCCCGCGCGCGAGCCCGTCCCAGAGGGAAAAGAGTTATACCGGCCGGCCGCCGAATCCAAAGTGATTGACGACGGACGATCTACGGGTCCAAAGGCCTGACCGGGACAAGAATTGATGGACGGTTCGGGATGGGCCTAGACAGCAGCACCGGGGTCAGATTCTCTCCCGAGGGGGTTTGACGAAAACTGTCAAGAATGCATGAATAAGTTCGATTTGTTGCCTGGTCAAGCCCATTCAGGCTTTGGCGGGTTTTTGGGTGAAGAACTGAACCGCACACATCAATTCAGGATTGTAGAACGCTCGATGTTCCTGGCCGGGGAAGGGCTTACGATTTGACGATTGATGGCAGAGGCCAGGAATGGACGTGAACGGTGAGATATGAGACAGCGAATGCAAACGTGGAATGGGTTCGACAAAATGTATTTTATGGCTCAGGGAACAGTTTTATTAGGAAAATCTTTGAAGTTTTTTTTCATCGATCGTTTCATTTATTTTACATATATTTTAACGCTGAAAGCTGGTATCATTTATAACTTGAAAATCGGTCTGAAATCAAAATTAACGGTATTTGAACTGGGATAACTTCATTATTTAAAATATGCCAAGATTTTTCGTAGAAAACCTTTTCAATAACCTCAAACCATGCAAAATAATTTTTAAATTTTTGCACAAAAAACGCTTTTGAACAATTTATTGTTAGTAAAAAATCAATCAACTTCAAGGTTATTTCGTCATTCTGAAATTAATGTAAGTTCAATTGGTCTGCTTTTTTTCTGTCCGGACGCTGACAAACTTAGCCAATAAATTCAACTCAAAATTTGGCCAGGGGAAAGTGCAATTTTTGAATTGAGTTGTGTAACGGAAAACGCTTACATCACAAATGTAAAACAAAAAGCAGCGAGCCTGAGCTTGACGTTGAATTTAAATTAATTAGTTTGCATTGTCAAAGTCCAAAAAGAGTAAATAGCAGACCACTGTAATATTGAATGTTTAGCCCTTTTGAAATGTAAGTCCCGATTTATTTTTTTTGAAAATATTGTTTTAAAAAAGATCGGAAAATTTCACGAATGTTTTATATTTTAACATTGAAAATCGGACCATTAGTTGCTGAGATATCGACATTAGAAAATGGTGGGTTGTTTGGGTGAGACTTAGAAAACATCAATTTTCCTGTTTTTAAACACTTGCATGGCCATATCTCAGCAACTAAGGTTCGTATTAACAGTCAAGACCCGAAGGAAAAAAAATCCCTGTACAACCCGAAGGCTGCAAAATGCGTTACAGTAAATTTTTGCAGGCTTGGGAAATATGCAAAATAACACCAAACTTCAATGTTTTATAGTGTTTTGGAATCGTCAGAATGTCTACTTTAAGTAAAAAATATGCAAATTAGTGGATTTTGGGGCGGGGCTCAGGGGGGAGGGGGTGAACGAAAAAATATCCGAGCAAAATGCGTTACAGTAAATTTGTAAAATTTATATCTCATGCAAAACCTGACCAAAACTCAAAGTTTTATAGTGTTTTGGAAAGGTCTTCATCTGAACTTTATGTTAAAAATATAAAAATACTATGTTTTCAATAAAGTTTTACTTAAAAAGTTTAGTAAACTTTTATTGTTCTACGTACTTACATCAGTAAGAGACTAAAAACATGACTTTTCATCAGAAACATAATCATGCGACATATCTAACTTCCCAAAATTTTATGACTAATCATTCTGAAACAAAATTGAACCGATTCAACTGAACCGGTTCATCAAACCGGTTCAATAGTTGTACCGGTTGAACGTTTCTGGCACAAAATGTATCATGCGACATATCTAACTCTTTCAAATTGCCTGAATAGTCATTCTACAACAATATTGAACCGATTGTGCTGAACCGGTTCATCCAACCGGTTCAATAGTTGTACCGGTTGAGCGTTTCTGGCACAAAATGTATCATGCGACATATCTAACTCTTTCAAATTGCCTGAATAGTCATTCTGCAACATAATTGAACCGATACAGCTGAACCGGTTCATCCAACCGGTTCAATAGTTGTACCGGTTAAACATTTCTGGCATAAAATGTATCATGCGACATATCTAACTCTTTCAAATTGCCTGAATAGGCATTCTGAATCAAAATTGAACCGATTCAGCTGAACCGGTTCATCCAACCGGTTCAATAGTTGTACCGGTTGAACGATTCTGGCACAAAATGTATCATGCGACATATCTAACTCTTTCAAATTGCCTGAATAGTCATTCTACAACAATATTGAACCGATTCAGCAGAACCGGTTCATCCAACCGGTTCAATAGTTGTACCGGTTGAGCGTTTCTGGCACAAAATGTATCATGCGACATATCTAACTCTTTCAAATTGCCTGAATAGTCATTCTGCAACATAATTGAACCGATACAGCTGAACCGATTCATCCAACCGGTTCAATAGTTGTACCGGTTGAACGTTCCTGGCACAAAATGTATCATGCAATACATCTAACTCTTTCAAATTGCCTGAATAGTCATTCTGAATCCAAATTGAACCGATTCAGCTTAACCGGTTCAATAGTTGTACCGGTTAAACATTTCCGGCATAAAATGTATCATGCGACACATCTAATTCTTTCAAATCGCCTGAATAGTCATTCTGAATCAAAATTGAACCGATTCAGCTGAACCGGTTCATCCAACCGGTTCAATAGTTGAACCGGTTGAACGTTTCTGGCACAAAATGTATCATGCGACATATCTAACTATTTCAAATTGCTTGAATAGGCATTCTGCAACATAATTGAACCGTTTCAGCTAAACTAAACGGCTTCAATTGTTGTAGAATAAACATATCCTTTTGCCTGAATAATAAGTTTTCACCAAGATTTATCCAATTTCTGTAAAATTTCTTGAAATCTCTCAGGCTGGTAAAACAAATATTTATGGGTTTTGTCTCCTTTCAAAGTCAGCACAAAAATCTGGGGGGAGGGGGATATAAAAAGTTAAAATTCGCCTATACAGTCCAGACTCGATTATCCGAAAGCCTCGGAAAAAATCACTTCGGATAATCCAATCACGAAAAATATTTTTTTTTTGTTTTCTTATTTTTGATGGTCCAGCTTAAACCTCACAAACAACTCATAAACTGCTCTGAAATATTTTAGAAATTTCAAATCCAAGATATATTGAAAATGCATTTTTTTATTTACAAGGCAATCAAATATTCAAATTTGACTAAAATGCTGTTGCAGACTTAAATTTGATGTCTACACCCAAAATTCAGAGTCGAGATAATCGTTCTCTCAAAATTTATTGAGGGCTCAGTGTCAAAATCGATAGAATAATGGTACCAACTCACACCATCATAACAAATGAGTTCATTCGTTAGTTGAATCAATAAATCTCCAACAAGTGTCATACATCGACTTCTGACTTCTCCTTGGTCACCAAGCTGTGGTGGCCGAGGCAGCTAAGTCATTGGATTGGTTTGACAAAGGTCTCTGGTTCGATTCCCGTTGTCGACATTTTTGGTTTTTTGTTTGACGGATGAACTTTTTTTGCAAATGAACCTCGAGAGAATAGTTTTATCGCCCATCTCGAGCTGTGTTCTCTGCGTCCGTGAATGGTACCACTATTCTCTCGACTCGAGACCATCATTCTCTCGGACTAGCGCTGCCAGTTTTGGGTGTAAATTATAAAAATAAAAAAACGGAAAAATTTGATTCTATTATTCCAAGCCGAATCTGGTACGTTTCGCCGAATGTCGTTTCGCCGAATGGACATTTCGCTGTAGGTCGTTTCGCCGAATGGGTCGTTTCACCGAATGTACATTTCGCCGAATTAAAAAAAAGATTAAAATTAAAGGTAAACAAAAATATAAAAACACCAAAATTACCAAGAACGATTCATGTTTGAAAGAATGCAAAAACTCACAGAAGTATCCTCAAACCCTATTTTAGTACTTTTATTTATCCATTTCTTTTTCTTTTTATTTTTTTCCTTTTTCGCTTTCTCTTTTTTTAAATTCGGCGAAATGTCTATTTGGCGAAATGTCGATTCGTCGAAACGACCTTCGGCGAAATGTCCCGCACCCTTCGAATTCCCATACAAACCTTCGGATAATTGAACTTCGTATAATCGAAACTTTAGATAATCGAAGCTTCGGATAATCGAGTCTGAACTGTGTACCCCTTAGGGCCGATGTGGCCATCCCTTTTCTGTGGCACCGCCTTCTTTTTTTGACGATTTTCTAAAAACCTTTGTATTCTTTTACTCGTAACTTTTCAACTATAAGACCAAAAAACTTTCTTCAGGTTGCATTTTATAGACATTGTTTTAGAGAATTTAAAGAAATTAAATAATTGAAATAATGTTAAGAATTTAAAGAACTTGAATAATTTACATTTTTTAAAGAATTTAATGAATTGAGGGATTTAAATAATTGAAATAATTTCAAGAATTTATAGAACTAATTTTTTTTAAGAATTTAAAGAATTTTAAGAATTTAAAGAATTTAAAGAATTTAAAGAATTTAAAGAATTTAAAGAATTTAAAGAATTTAAACAATTTAAAGAATTTAAAGAATTTAAAGAATTTAAAGAATTTAAAGAATTTAAAGAATTTAAAGAATTTAAAGAATTTAAAGAATTTAAAGAATTTAAAGAATTTAAAGAATTTAAAGAATTTAAAGAATTTAAAGAATTTAAAGAATTTAAGAATTTAAAGAATTTAAAGAATTTAAAGAATGTAAAGAATTTAAAGAATTTAAAGAATTTAAAGAATTTAGATTGAAAAAGAATTTAAAGAATTTAAAGAATTTAAAGAATTTAAAGAATTTAAAGAATTTAAAGAATTTAAGGAATTTAAAGAATTTAAAGAATTTAAAGAATTTAAAGAATTTAAAGAATTTAAAGAATTTAAAGAATTTAAAGAATTTAAAGAATTTAAAGAATTTAAAGAATTTAAAGAATTTAAAGAATTTAAAGAATTTAAAGAATTTAAAGAATTTAAAGAATTTAAAGAATTTAAAGAATTTAAAGAATTTAAAGAATTTAAAGAATTTAAAGAATTTAAAGAATTTAAAGAATTTAAAGAATTTAAAGAATTTAAAGAATTTAAAGAATTTAAAGAATTTAAAGAATTTAAAGAATTTAAAGAATTTAAAGAATTTAAAGAATTTAAAGAATTTAAAGAATTTAAAGAATTTAAAGAATTTAAAGAATTTAAAGAATTTAAAGAATTTAAACAATTTAAACAATTTAAACAATTTAAAGAATTTAAACAATTTAAAGAATTTAAAGAATTTAAAGAATTTTAAGAATTTAAAGAAATTTTAAGAATTTAAAGAATTTAAAGAATTTTAAGAATTTTAAGAATTTTAAGAATTTAAAGAATTTAAAGAATTTAAAGAATTTAAAGAATTTAAAGAATTTAAAGACTATTCAGGCAATTTGAAAGAGTTAGATATGTCGCATGATACATTTTGTGCCAGAAAAGGTTCAACCGGTACAACTATAGAACCGGTTGGATGATCCGGTTCAGCACAATCGGTTCAATATTGTTGTCGAATGACTATTCAGGCAATTTGAAAGAGTTAGATATGTCGCATGATACATTTTATGCCAGAAATGTTTAACCAGTACAACTATTGAACCGGTTGGATGAACCGGTTCAGCTGTATCGGTTCAATTATGTTGCAGAATGACTATTCAGGCAATTTGAAAGAGTTAGATATGTCGCATGATACATTTTGTGCCAGAAACGCTCAACCGGTACAACTATTGAACCGGTTGGATGAACCGGTTCAGCACAATCGGTTCAATATTGTTGTAGAATGACTATTCAGGCAATTTGAAAGAGTTAGATATGTCGCATGATACATTTTGTGCCAGAAACGTTCAACCGGTACAACTATTGAACCGGTTTGATGAACCGGTTCAGTTGAATCGGTTCAATTTTGTTTCAGAATGATTAGTCATAAAATTTTGGGAAGTTAGATATGTCGCATGATTATGTTTCTGATGAAAAGTCATGTTTTTAGTCTCTTACTGATGTAAGTACGTAGAACAATAAAAGTTTACTAAACTTTTTAAGTAAAACTTTATTGAAAACATAGTATTTTTATATTTTTAACATAAAGTTCAGATGAAGACCTTTCCAAAACACTATAAAACTTTGAGTTTTGGTCAGGTTTTGCATGAGATATAAATTTTACAAATTTACTGTAACGCATTTTGCTCGGATATTTTTTCGTTCACCCCCTCCCCCCTGAGCCCCGCCCCAAAATCCACTAATTTGCATATTTTTTACTTAAAGTAGACATTCTGACGATTCCAAAACACTATAAAACATTGAAGTTTGGTGTTATTTTGCATATTTCCCAAGCCTGCAAAAATTTACTGTAACGCATTCTGCAGGCTTCGGGTTTTGACTGTTAACAAAGTTCAAAAAAGCAAATTATTGAGAATTCTTTCAGCTTTTCATATTCTTTTTTTCAAGAGTGGGCAAACATGTGAACTAGTTTAAAAAATTAAAAACTGCGACTATTTTCAAAAAAGTTACCTAAAAATGGCTATAACTTGAAAACAGTGCACTTTATAAAAATTTCACTATTGTACTATTTGATTGCAAATTTGATTTTACATCGAAAAATGAAGCTGAAAAATTTTTGCGACCGATATTTCGATTTTTTGAAAAAATCAGTATTGAATAATAAACTCATAACTCGGTCAAACATTTTTTGCACAACCTGGAAATTTCTGAAAAGTTGGCATTTGATGTTTCCTAAAACATATAAAAAAATAGTGTTTTTTTGCAAATCAAGTTTTAGTGACAAAAAGTTAAAAAAACGCCGTTTTTTACCGTTTATCACTTTTTTTAGTGTTTTCCTGATCCATACCTACAACTTTGCCGAAGACACCAAATCAATCAAAAATTTCCTTTAAAAGATACATATTTTTGAATTTTCATACATCATTTTTGTATGGACAGCTGCCAAATTTGTATGGAAAATTATATGGACAAACTAATACGGTTGATGCCTTCCTCACCTTTTACCAACAATATGATGGGTTTGGACACAAATTTCATCTATTTTCTTAGGTTCAGAATAAAAGTTACATAAATACCACTTAAGTGGTCATAACTTGAGGCAGGGTTGCCAGATCTCCCAACTTTAGCTCAGGTTAGAACTGTCTTTTTATTACCTAACCAACGAAGGGTTGGATGTTGGGTCCGGACATAGTTTACATATATTTAATTGAGATCCGGCCTCAAAAAAAAAATGAATATCACTTAAGTGGCCGTATCTCGCGACAGGGTTGCCAGATCTTCAAAAAAATCATTGGCGATATATGGGCAAAAAAACGGATCGAAGGAAATCTCTCGAGCTAAAATCAGACCAGCCAGTGCTGAGAAAACTTGACAAAATTTTTTACTTTCATGAAAATCCGCACGCACATACATACACACACATCCATACATACATACGCACAGACATTTGTTCAGTTTGCGATTTTGAGTCGATAGGTATACATGAAGGTGTGTCTACGACGTTTTTTTTATAAAAAAAGTTTATTTTTAGTGCATGATCATAGCCTTACCTCAGTGTGGAAGGCAAAACAAGAAATTACTCCAATTACGATTGGATTACTAGAAGTAACCAAAACAGCTTGTAAATTATCTTATGATTAAGTAATTAACAAATTACCATAAGTCAGGAAATTTTTGATTGCTTGCCAGCCCGAGCGATACCGGACACTCCTTGGAAAAATCATATTGTAACAAATGAAAATATCATCTGGGTTTTTCTCCGCCAACTCACACAGCAGCAGTGTTGCGATCATCACGCGCTCACGCGCTCGTGTGCGCTCATTTTTAGCTAATTCGTGAGGAGGAGCGCTGCGCGAGCTAGCTCACGTTTGCCCGCGCTCACGTTTGCTCCGATTTTTTCAGCTCGCGTTTGCCCCACGCTCGCGCTCGCGCTCATTTTTCGCTCACGGAGCGCTCACTTTGGAAGTATCGCTAATCGTTGTGCGTTTTTGAGAAAGTTTTTGTTTTTCAATTATAGTTAGATTTTTTGCTTAAGGCGCAGCAGGTCAGTGGAAACATCACTTAGGAACATTTTTTTTTGGATATAATAATTGACTATGATTTTGCATAATATTTGGATTCGTAAGGGTCAAATCATATTGAAGACCTACAGTCAGAGTTGAAAACATAAATATTTTCGAATTAATTGGCCTTATCTTAATAATAGTTATGGTAAGCAGAGACAATTGCTGGAGGAAGGATATGAGCGCCTAAACAAAAGGGACTTAGAAAAACTTACAAAACAATGAAATAATTCAAGAAGATTTATGCTGTGGTAAGTTTTATTCAATGTTTATGCTTGGCTGATTAAAAAAAAACATTAAACTGTTTTATTTACCTAAACTATGACTACGTTTCCAGCGTTCGAGTCAGAATGATCAACCATTAAAAAAAAATCATTCCGTTTAGTAAATCGTTCAGTGCTTAGAAACGGCTTATCATTTATATAAAGTTAATCTTTCTCTTTCTCATTCTAGAAAATAGGGGAAACAGTTCTCTTTTTACGAAAAAGCCTCTAAATTGCTAGTGTTTGAAATAACCAATTTGAATGAAATAATATAAATTGTATTTTGTTTTACCACAGAAAGGGTGACTCCTCTTCTCCGAAGTAAATTATATTTAACACTTCCGCTACCAAGCCTCTGAAAATATTCAATAACAGATTCGATAAATGATTTTTTGAACATTGGACTTTCTTTAAAATGTTCCGAATATGAGGGATGATTATAACATTTATAAATCTTACTGCTGGGTTTTTGAAAGGTCCAATAAAACAAATTTTATTTTTTTTACTTTTTTTTGTGTTTTTTAAACCGCCTTGAGTCAAAACTCCGGATTCTAAAAACAAAGTTTAATCATAATTTGTCACTTAATTATTTTTTTTGTACATATCAAGCAATAAAATGTAATTGGTCAAATGAGTCAATGAATTTTTACATTAAGAATGAGTTAGCTATTTGTTAGCTCACTTAGCCCCTTGTCTAATTCTGAATTTTAAAAAAAACCATCATCAACTTTTATCCCTGATCACGAATCCGAGGTCCGTTTTTTGATATCTCGTGACGGAGGGGCGGTACGACTCCTTTCATTTTTGAGCATGCGAAAAAAGAGGTGTTTTTCAATCATTTGCAGCCTGAAACGGTGATGAGATAAAAATTTGGTGTCAAAGGGACTTTTATGTAAAATTAGACGCCCGATTTGATGGCGTACTCAGAATTCCGAAAAAACGTATTTTTCATCGAAAAAAACACTAAAAAAGTTTTAAAAACTCTGCCATTTTCCATTACTCGACTGTAAAAAATGTTGGAACATGTCATTTTAAGGGAAATTTAATCTCCTTTTTTGAATCTACCCGCCCGTGTGCATCAATTGGACCGCGCACTTTACTCACAATCCAGAGGTCGCCGGTTCGAATCCCGCGGCGGACGCTCTAAAATTCTTTGTGTAAATATGGGTATTTGGCGCCTTCGCTCCGTGCCATACTTTCATACAGTTAGGAGCCCAACACGAAATTTTTAAATGAAATTTTTTGTTTTAAATGAAAAAATGACCCTTTTGGGTTAATTTAAATTCGAAAGAGAACATTAAATTTCCCTTAAAATGACATGTTCCAAAAAAATTACAGTTGAGTAACGGAAAATGGCACAGTTTTTAGACTTTTTGAGTGTTTTTTTTATGAAAAATACGTTTTTTCGGAATCCTGAGTACGCCATCAAATCGGGCTTACAATTTTACATAAAAGTCTCTTTGACACCAAATTTTAACCCATCACCGTTTCAGGCTGCAAATTATTGAAAAAACACCTCTTTTTTCGCGTGTTCAAAAATGGAAGGGGTCGTACCGCCCCTCCGTCACGAGATATCAAAAAACGGACCTCGGATTCGTGATCAAGTACAAAAGTTACCCCTTAGGACAAAGTTTCACGCAAATCGAAGAGGGGTCGGGGCAACTGCTGTGTGAGTTGGCGGAGAATTACCCATTTAAAAAAAAATTGGCCACGGATTATTAAGTTGGATTTCTTTTTAACAATTTTTGTTGTAAGCTAAGCCGTTTCAAATATTATTAAAGTTTATTTTTTTTATGTGGCTCATTCTCCGCTTATTTATTCTCCACCAAAACCGTAAATGTATTTTATTTATGATTTTTAATTTGGTTCAAATTTTTAGGGGTCCTTCCCTATGACCGAAGAAGCCATTTTGTGTGGTTCATCCATACAAGGCTCCATTCAATTTTGGTAGGTGCCCATTAGAGTGTAACAAAACTGACTTTTTGGCGGGAATTCAAGGGTTTGTTCCGGTGGGCATACCAAGCCCAAATCCAAAATTTGAGCTCGATTGGACGTATCAGGAGCTGGCGCTTTGCATTTGAATTTTCAATGGGATTTAACCCGTAAAAAATGATTGTTTTCAAAAAATCACTTGTTGAGCCATTTTGGCCACTGAAGCGTTTATTTTCAACATCATTGGCGGGTAGGCCAGACCCTTGCGCATCTTTTGGTATATATAACATTGAAAGTTGGAGCACTCTGGAGCTCGGTACAGACCTTCAAAGTTTGGCATTTTTTCGAAAAATCGGCCCCGGCCAAGCATCTGGCCTACACGCCAATGATGCTGAAAATAAACGCTTCAGTGGCCAAAATGCCTCAAAAAGTGCCATTTTTGAAAAAATATTTTTTTTTTACGGGTTAAAGCCCATTTAAAATTCGAATGCATAGCGCCAGGAATTTTCAGCTCGAATTGATGGCTTCGGTAAAATTGTAGGTATTGATCAAGATGATTCAGAAAATTATGAAAATGTTTTAAATTGTCTGCTTTACAACTTTGTAGAACATTGTAACACTCTAAAAAATAACCCCCAAAATTACCGCTTAGAACAAGCAATTTGCAGGATGGTTTACCTCATATCAGCGATGGAATAATCATCATCGAAAGAAAATCTTTGGACGTTCATCAAGAGAAAAAATCCAAAGAGAGCATGGCTCTCCTCTCTCGTGCACGAAACATCGGTAAAAGGAATCTAAAAAAATCATCATCTTGATTATTCGGCGGACCATCTTTTTCACTACTACACTTGCAAGTGTGTCGTCACACGTCGAAAAACGATCTGTCACATTTTGTAGATGGGCAATGTGTGTAAACAAAGTGAAATAAATATTTTTAAGTGGTGCTGACAAGAAAATTCACAAAAAATCATCAACAGATTGATTTTCTTGGAGATTTTCGGGAGCGATTTTCTTTTGCGTGATTTGCCTACTCTCTCTTTCGCGGGTGAAGAAAGTTCGCTAGCGAAATTGATTTTTGCGATTGTTCCATCCCTGCCTCATATGCTGAATTGAAACGCACTAATATTTTCAACCATGATTGCGGTAAAATCCATCCAACAACTATTTTCATTAACTCCAACGTTCACCCTCCAATAATGACGACATTTTGAAACAGTTTCACAACATTGCTTGTGCAACTTTCACCGGGTTCCACTTGAGTAACTCCATCTCCTAACATAATAATTTTCACTCCCATCAAAGAACACTTGTGTACCTGTTTGGTAGCGCTGCGGTAAACTCGTCGAATGACGGCCAAAACTTTGACATCGGGCAAAACTACGTTCTGTAGCGGTTACCATCGCGCATATATGAAGTGTATAGAAATAATTTCCTTATTAGAAAACTTTCAATGGACCCCCCCTGCGGAGCTACGCGGCTCGTATCGTATCGAAAGTTGGAACTTGAGCCACTCCAAGTGCCATGTTGCTGATTAAGGAGTCAACTAGTATGAGTTGATAAGTTTCTGAGATGATTGATTTAGTTTAGTGTTGGAAATTATAGACATAAAAACTTTATTCGATCTTTTCTTTTCAATTTAAGAAATTATTTTCAAAATTGAGGTAACTCCTTACAAGAATCTTCAACTTTTCGCCTTTCCAAACTATTACACAAGGGATATTACTTGTATACTTGCTTCAACCCGAGGCAACCCTTCCCTAGCACGCTCATTACCCACCACCACTCGCCGATGCCTTCGGGGAACATGACCTAAAATTGCGATTTTAATGATTTCGTCCCGCTCAATTGACGGTTGCTGAGGGCGCCGCCGCCCGTTGGCCATCGGAATAGCGCTGCAAGTGGAGGGTGCTGCCACGCGAAATGATCCGTAAAAGTGACAAATTTGCTAATTTGATTGAGGGCTGAGTTGTTTCGCACCATCGCCCCTGCGAGAAGAAGGGCGTGTTGGCATTATGAAAAATTGCCTCCTGTTAAGGAGGCGCCCCCCCCTACTGGGTTGAATCATGGCTTCGTCTTAAGGGCTGCTTAGGAAGGAACACGGGGAATTATTAATTCCATTGATTTTGATTGCCATCCATCTCATTTAGCGTGGTTGAAGTTGGGCGTGCCTTCGAGGAGGGGTGGAATTTAAGGACTTTGAGGAATCTTAGGTTGAGGAGTCGTAGGATATCCCAGGTAGACGGTGATAACAAAATTTTTACCATTTCAATAACAAATACTGTTAAAAAAACAGAAATTGTTATGGAATCTTCTTGAAAAATCCATTTTAAGAAAAGGTTTTTATAACAGTTTATGTTATCATAACAAAATTTGTTATTGGTCTGCTATTGGTTGAAAGCCAAAACAACTTTGGAATAACATTTTTTGTTATAGAAGAATACCTCCAACTGTTATTGGGATGATCGGATTAGTTGTTAAAATAACAAAAAATAATAACAAGATTTATTCGATTCATAACGAAAAATGTTTTTATTATGTTATTCCAAAAACAATCCAATGACAAAAAAATCATAATTACGAATAACAAATCTTGTTATAAATAACGTTAAATGTTATTGGCCTAGTATTTTCAAATATCAAAAAAAATGTATTTCCAAGTTAATTCCGTCTGCTCAGCAACGCCGAAATATCAAACAATTCTTTAGGCATTTTCTAGATTTCTAATTTTTTGATTGAAGTATTTCTGAACCCAATTTCAATCGATAGCGGCTCAGCCAAATTCTCACATGACCAGATTCCCCAACGAGTTGAGTGCGTCGAGACGAATGTCTCTTTTTTTTGGGGGGGAGCTGACGATTCCCACAAACGCACATTCAAAAAAACTACTTCCGGGGAGGGTCGAGCTATTTCACGAAACGAAATCAAGGCATGGAGAAGCAGCTCTTCTGATTTGCTTTGATCTTTTTTTTTGGGATTCGTTGGAGCTCTACGTCCAATAGTGTTCAAATGCGAAAAAGGGTCGATTTATTTCTGGATTTTTTGAAGTTGTCACTTCAACCAAATGAGACATGAATGGAAAAAGAATTTAATTTGAAGAGTTTAAGATGTAACCAAAACTTTAAGTAGACTTAAAAAAAAAAGTTCCAAAACTGAGGTCTGCTAGAGGTTTAAAAAAATAAAATTTTCTACAATTTCTATTTCAAAATTGAATCCCATCGATTGCAGATCTTCTGAACCAAAAAAAAAAACACCATTCAATCATCGTCATCTGAGGCAGAAGTTCCTCGCAGTCACAGGCACAATCGTCAAACGTTCCGGCCATATCGTATCCGCCGGAAACCTCACAAAGTCCCAGCTGGGTGACCACCACTTTCCCTATGCAAATAACTGGGCTCCGTAATCGTTACGTAACGTTACGGAGAAGCTCGAAGTTCTGAAGCTAACTAGGAGGGGGGATTAGGGTTTTTTCTGAAAGAATTTAAGATTCTAGGATTTTTCAAACTTTGATTTCACAACAATTTACTATTGTTTTAAGTCAAATACCAAAAATCGATTTGAAGATGCTCAACCTACCCCAATAGGCCCAAGCAGCCACTTGGCAATCACTCGCAATTCGTGCGGAATACAAATCATCGGTTCTGATTCTGCACTTGCCGTTCTATGACGATTCGACTTGGACAAGAAGATCCGCCCTAACCTCCCGACAACGATGATGATTGGGACCTTCTGCACGGGGTTGCGGGCAGTGTGGTGTACCCAAATTTGAAAATCTCCGATGCGACTCCAAGTTTTGGAGAGGGAGTCCAGACGAAGGAGATGAAAATTACAAAAAAAAAAAAAATCGTTTCTTAATCCACCATAAGGTGGTTGGTGCCTTCCTCACATTTACAAAGTAATAATGAAAATAAGTTCATGAAAAAAATATACCCCTGATACAGACTTTTCCAGAAAACATACAGACTCTCATTTGAAGCAATGTGGCAACCGGGCGTTTCGCATCAGGCGCGACTCTCGCACGTAAACAAAAAGACCCGGCCTTTTGAGGTTATGCAAAAAATCACCCTTTTCTGTAAATACAATAATCTTTTTCTTAGCATACTTTTTAATTACTTTACTAAACAGAATAAATTTTAATAGGCTCTTATGGGACCCCAACACGAATCGAATAAGGCTGACCCGGCCAAAATCGGTTCAGCCAGTTCTGAGAAAATCGTGTGGAAAAAAATCATGTCTACACACATCCCCACAGACATTTCGAGCCAAACATTTCATTAGGGCACAAAAGCAAAAACCGCGATTCGAGAAAATCGCTTGCAAAAAATGGACAACTTGTTTCAATTCCTATTTAAAAAATAAGCTTGACTGATGGTATTTTTACTGATGATTCGATAAAACACATCATTATCCTCAACTCTGCTTTACTGCTTCTTAATTTATGTTGATTTTCACAATAAAACTCATAATTTTAAAAAATCTCGTTATTATGCCCTTTTAGGTTTCCAACTGCTGTTCATAATGGGCCCTTTCTAAATGCAATTTCGAAAAGAACTAAAAGGGCACTAAAGCGCTGTCACCTGATTGTTGTTTTGAATGATGTTTATGGGACCTTTTGTTCAGTTAGAAATAATGAGGAATTCAGCGAACATTATGTTAATTGGTGATGTTTTGTGATCGAATGGTGAGAATAAGGCATGTGAAACATAAAAATTCTCCAAAAGTGCACTGAACAGCATCCGCGGGACCGTATTAAATATTGTGTTTCGACGAAGTTTTTTTCTGCAGAAATCCTTGGTGAAACGTAAACCAAACATTGTTTTGAAGTGAATTAGTGTTAAGAATGTATGAAAAGTTCACTTTATATCATAGAAAGTTCCTCAACTACGAAAAACTAACGAAAAATAAAAGGGCACAATTGAACTTTTTTCTGGTTCGGAGTGAACATTGTTATGGGCCCTTTTGTGTTTTTGATTTTTTCAATAGGAAATTGTTTGTTATCAATCTGATTCTTGGAGGGCATGTAGGGAGTGTACTAATGAATGGAATAGTGGAATAATCCCGAATGTTTACGTTTTGGTTTTGTGCCCTAATGAAATGTTTGGCTCGATTTGCTCAGAATTTGATTCTGAGTCGATATGTATACGTGAAGGTATATCTAGAAGGTATATTTAAGAAGTTCAATTTTTGAGTGATTATATAGCCTTGCCTCAGTGAGGTGAGGAAGGCAAAACGATATAATTATTTAATGAAAGTCAGAAACATTGATTGAGAACAAAATTAGACAAAGGTCCGACAAAGCATTGCATTTTTTCAATCATAAAAATAAGTCTCATCAAAATTCAATAAAATTTCTGACAATATCTCACACTATTTCACCTCCTTCAAACAGGCTTCTTAAAATTAACACCAAAACCATCGCCGAACTTCCTTCCTTCATTTGACATCGAATTCATTGATTATTCATGAAGGATTGCTTCCAGTTAGTGGCATCACAGGAGAATGGCTTTTCCCATCATTTCGACCAACGAACGGTGATAATTTTTCCCGGAATATTCACCAATAGTATAAATAATGAATTGTGTCATTTAAATTTAAAACCAAAAAAGTCAAACAAAAAAATCTCTGCAAACTGGCAACATCGTAAAACTGTAAAAACAGTCAAAATTGTCAAAATTGTCAAAATTGTCAAAATTGTCAAAATTGTCAAAATTGTCAAAATTGTCAAAATTGTCAAAATTGTCAAAATTGTCAAAATTGTCAAAATTGTCAAAATTGTCAAAATTGTCAAAATTGTCAAAATTGTCAAAATTGTCAAAATTGTCAAAATTGTCAAAATTGTCAAAATTGTCAAAATTGTCAAAATTGTCAAAATTGTCAAAATTGTCAAAATTGTCAAAATTGTCAAAATTGTCAAAATTGTCAAAATTGTCAAAATTGTCAAAATTGTCAAAATTGTCAAAATTGTCAAAATTGTCAAAATTGTCAAAATTGTCAAAATTGTCAAAATTGTCAAAATTGTCAAAATTGTCAAAATTGTCAAAATTGTCAAAATTGTCAAAATTGTCAAAATTGTCAAAATTGTCAAAATTGTCAAAATTGTCAAAATTGTCAAAATTGTCAAAATTGTCAAAATTGTCAAAATTGTCAAAATTGTCAAAATTGTCAAAATTGTCAAAATTGTCAAAATTGTCAAAATTGTCAAAATTGTCAAAATTGTCAAAATTGTCAAAATTGTCAAAATTGTCAAAATTGTCAAAATTGTCAAAATTGACAAAATTGTCCAAATTGACAAAATTGTCCAAATTGTCAAATTTGTCTAAATTGTCAAAATTGTCAAAATTGTCAAAATTGTCAAAATTGTCAAAATTGTCAAAATTGTCAAAATTGTCAAAATTGTCAAAATTGTCAAAATTGTCAAAATTGTCAAAATTGTCAAAATTGTCAAAATTGTCAAAATTGTCAAAATTGTCAAAATTGTCAAAATTGTCAAAATTGTCAAAATTGTCAAAATTGTCAAAATTGTCAAAATTGTCAAAATTGTCAAAATTGTCAAAATTGTCAAAATTGTCAAAATTGTCAAAATTGTCAAAATTGTCAAAATTGTCAAAATTGTCAAAATTGTCAAAATTGTCAAAATTGTCAAAATTGTCAAAATTGTCAAAATTGTCAAAATTGTCAAAATTGTCAAAATTGTCAAAATTGTCAAAATTGTCAAAATTGTCAAAATTGTCAAAATTGTCAAAATTGTCAAAATTGTCAAAATTGTCAAAATTGTCAAAATTGTCAAAATTGTCAAAATTGTCAAAATTGTCAAAATTGTCTAAATTGTCAAAATTGTCAAAATTGTCAAAATTGTCAAAATTGTCAAAATTGTCAAAATTGTCAAAATTGTCAAAATTGACAAAATTGACAAAATTGACAAAATTGTCAAAATTGTCAAAATTGTCAAAATTGTCAAAATTGTCAAAATTGTCAAAATTGTCAAAATTGTCAAAATTGTCAAAATTGTCAAAATTGTCAAAATTGTCAAAATTGTCAAAATTGTCAAAATTGTCAAAATTGTCAAAATTGTCAAAATTGTCAAAATTGTCAAAATTGTCAAAATTGTCAAAATTGTCAAAATTGTCAAAATTGTCAAAATTGTCAAAATTGTCAAAATTGTCAAAATTGTCAAAATTGTCAAAATTGTCAAAATTGTCAAAATTGTCAAAATTGTCAAAATTGTCAAAATTGTCAAAATTGTCAAAATTGTCAAAATTGTCAAAATTGTCAAAATTGTAAAAATTGTCAAAATTGTAAAAATTGTAAAAATTGTCAAAATTGTCAAAATTGTCAAAATTGTCAAAATTGTCAAAATTGTCAAAATTGTCAAAATTGTCAAAATTGTCAAAATTGTCAACATTGTCAAAACTGTCAAAACTGTCAAAATTGTCAAAATTGTCAAAATTGTCAAAATTGTCAAAATTGTCATATGTAATTTATGTTATTATGTAATTTATGTTATTTATGTAATTTATTTAATTTATGTAATTTATGTAATTTATGTAATTTATGTTATTCATGTAATTTATATATTTTATGTAATTTATGTAAATTATGTAATTTATGCAATTTATGCAAATTATGTCATCTTTGTAATTAATGAAATTTATGTGATTTATGTGATTTATGTTATTAATGTAATTTATGTAATTTATGTAATTCATGTAATTCATGTAATTTATGTAATTTATGTAATTTATGTAATTTATGGTATTTATGTAATTTATATAATTTATGTAATTTATGTAATTCATGTAATTAATGTAATTTATGTAATTTATATAATTGATGTAATTTATGTTATTTTTTTATGTTAAATTTTTTTTTACAAGAAAGGGTTTAATATTTGTTTCAAAATTTGTTTTAAAGAATGTGTTTATCTTTTCCATTCAAAACAAATAAAATACATTTTAGTCCCAATCCCACTTCTCATTGCGTTGTTTATTTTTCGGATAATAAACTATTGGCTCCACTCCACCAGGACCATCAGCGCCAGCTTCCTTCCTTCCTGTTGTTTCATCGTCGCCAGGATGAGCTGCGATAGAGCGGTTTCTCATTACTTTTCCATCATCAGCTCCAAATACAACACTCACATTTACCATGACGAAGTAAAAGAAATAGTGGCTCAAGTGTCAGCCAGATGGATGGATGGCATTCCACTCTGCTCAAAGTCCGTGCCTTGGCTTCTAGTGGGGTAAAATGTTGATTTGCGAATAAAAAATTAGAATTGATGAACACCCCTTAATATTTGAAAAATTATGCTTTTTGAAATTATTTAAAATTGACTTCAAACTGAATAACTGCAAAATCACCCCACCAACCAGAAATCTCGAGCAAAGTGCCCGTTCCTGTTTTTCTTCCCACGCCGGGGGAAAGCTGAGATTTTCGATCCTCGACACACCTTGGTTTTCATTTTCTTCCGACCATCCGAGGCTCTCCTCGAGAGTGCGAGGAAATTGAGATTTCTTCTGCGTTTCATTTTACCTACAAAAAAAAAAAAAAAAAAGAAATACCTCTGAAAAACAGGTGCCAAGTTCTTGTTTCCTTCCAGCCAGCCAGCAACACAGCAAAACCCCCCGCTCAGAAGAGTTTCGTGATCTATCAAACTTTGCTCGTTTTCACTTTGTTTGACTTCATGAGTTGTGTGTTTGGAATTTGGTTGCAGGGATTTCTGGGAAAAGTTATCCTACAGATGGTTATCCTAGGAATAATTTATAGCGCTATGGCGGCCATCTTTATGGCATGCGGGATAACTTGTCATGGTTATCCTAGGAACAATTTTAAGAGAGAATCCAAAAATTAAAAAAAACGAACAATTAACATTACCTGGACATGTTTCTTGGCAAAACTAACTGCCCTACATTCCTGGAGAATGAAAATTTGGATGTGAATGAAAAAAATTCCAGAAATATTTGAACTTCAAATATTTTAATTCAAATATTCAATAAATTTGAAAATCCTTCTAGGATAGGACTCTGAGTCATTTCCTGGACATGTATTTTGGTAAAACTTGTTGCCCTACATTCCTTGAGCATAAAAATACAACTTGGCATGAGGACATGTGGAGGAAAAAAATTTCAGAAATATTTAAACTTCAAATATTTTAATTCAAATATTCAATAAATTTGAAAACCCTTCTAGGATAGGACTCTGAGTCATTTCCTGGACATGTATTTTGGTAAAACTTGTTGCCCTACATTCCTTGAGCATAAAAATACAACTTGGCATGAGGACATGTGGAGGAAAAAAATTTCAGAAATATTTGAACTTCAAATATTTTAATTCAAATATTTTAATTCAAATATTCAATAAATTTGAAAATCCTTCTAGGATGGGACTCTGGGTCATTTCCTGGACATGTATTTTGGTAAAACTTGTTGCCCTACATTCCTTGAGCATAAAAATACAACTTGGCATGAGGCCATGTGGCGGAAAAAAATTCCAGAGATATTTGAACTTCAAATATTTTAATTCAAATATTCAATAAATTTGAAAACCCTTCTAGGATAGGAATCTGAGTCATTTCCTGGACATGTATTTTGGTAAAACTTGTTGCCCTACATTCCTTGAGCATAAAAATACAACTTGGCATGAGGACATGTGGAGGAAAAAAATTCCAGAAATATTTGAACTTCAAATATTTTAATTCAAATATTCAATAAATTTGAAAATCCTTCTAGGATAGGACTCTGAGTCATTTCCTGGACATGTATTTTGGTAAAACTTGTTGCCCTACATTCCTTGAGCATAAAAATACAACTTGGCATGAGGACATGTGGAGGAAAAAAATTTCAGAAATATTTAAACTTCAAATATTTTAATTCAAATATTCAATAAATTTGAAAACCCTTCTAGGATAGGACTCTGAGTCATTTCCTGGACATGTATTTTGGTAAAACTTGTTGCCCTACATTCCTTGAGCATAAAAATACAACTTGGCATGAGGACATGTGGAGGAAAAAAATTTCAGAAATATTTGAACTTCAAATATTTTAATTCAAATATTTTAATTCAAATATTCAATAAATTTGAAAATCCTTCTAGGATGGGACTCTGGGTCATTTCCTGGACATGTATTTTGGTAAAACTTGTTGCCCTACATTCCTTGAGCATAAAAATACAACTTGGCATGAGGCCATGTGGCGGAAAAAAATTCCAGAGATATTTGAACTTCAAATATTTTAATTCAAATATTCAATAAATTTGAAAACCCTTCTAGGATAGGACTCTGAGTCATTTCCTGGACATGTATTTTGGTAAAACTTGTTGCCCTACATTCCTTGAGCATAAAAATACAACTTGGCATGAGGACATGTGGAGGAAAAAAATTTCAGAAATATTTAAACTTCAAATATTTTAATTCAAATATTCAATAAATTTGAAAACCCTTCTAGGATAGGACTCTGAGTCATTTCCTGGACATGTATTTTGGTAAAACTTGTTGCCCTACATTCCTTGAGCATAAAAATACAACTTGGCATGAGGACATGTGGAGGAAAAAAATTCCAGAAATATTTGAACTTCAAATATTTTAATTCAAATATTCAATAAATTTGAAAATCCTTCTAGGATAGGACTCTGAGTCATTTCCTGGACATGTATTTTGGTAAAACTTGTTGCCCTACATTCCTTGAGCATAAAAATACAACTTGGCATGAGGACATGTGGAGGAAAAAAATTTCAGAAATATTTAAACTTCAAATATTTTAATTCAAATATTCAATAAATTTGAAAACCCTTCTAGGATAGGACTCTGAGTCATTTCCTGGACATGTATTTTGGTAAAACTTGTTGCCCTACATTCCTTGAGCATAAAAATACAACTTGGCATGAGGACATGTGGAGGAAAAAAATTCCAGAAATATTTGAACTTCAAATATTTTAATTCAAATATTCAATAAATTTGAAAATCCTTCTAGGATAGGACTCTGAGTCATTTCCTGGACATGTATTTTGGTAAAACTTGTTGCCCTACATTCCTTGAGCATAAAAATACAACTTGGCATGAGGACATGTGGAGGAAAAAAATTTCAGAAATATTTAAACTTCAAATATTTTAATTCAAATATTCAATAAATTTGAAAACCCTTCTAGGATAGGACTCTGAGTCATTTCCTGGACATGTATTTTGGTAAAACTTGTTGCCCTACATTCCTTGAGCATAAAAATACAACTTGGCATGAGGACATGTGGAGGAAAAAAATTTCAGAAATATTTGAACTTCAAATATTTTAATTCAAATATTTTAATTCAAATATTCAATAAATTTGAAAATCCTTCTAGGATGGGACTCTGGGTCATTTCCTGGACATGTATTTTGGTAAAACTTGTTGCCCTACATTCCTTGAGCATAAAAATACAACTTGGCATGAGGCCATGTGGCGGAAAAAAATTCCAGAGATATTTGAACTTCAAATATTTTAATTCAAATATTCAATAAATTTGAAAACCCTTCTAGGATAGGAATCTGAGTCATTTCCTGGACATGTATTTTGGTAAAACTTGTTGCCCTACATTCCTTGAGCATAAAAATACAACTTGGCATGAGGACATGTGGAGGAAAAAAATTCCAGAAATATTTGAACTTCAAATATTTTAATTCAAATATTCAATAAATTTGAAAATCCTTCTAGGATAGGACTCTGAGTCATTTCCTGGACATGTATTTTGGTAAAACTTGTTGCCCTACATTCCTTGAGCATAAAAATACAACTTGGCATGAGGACATGTGGAGGAAAAAAATTTCAGAAATATTTGAACTTCAAATATTTTAATTCAAATATTCAATAAATTTGAAAACCCTTCTAGGATAGGACTCTGAGTCATTTCCTGGACATGTATTTTGGTAAAACTTGTTGCCCTACATTCCTTGAGCATAAAAATACAACTTGGCATGAGGCCATGTGGAGGAAAAAAATTCCAGAAATATTTGAACTTCAAATATTTTAATTCAAATATTCAATAAATTTGAAAACCCTTCTAGGATAGGAATCTGAGTCATTTCCTGGACATGTATTTTGGTAAAACTTGTTGCCCTACATTCCTTGAGCATAAAAATACAACTTGGCATGAGGACATGTGGAGGAAAAAAATTCCAGAAATATTTGAACTTCAAATATTTTAATTCAAATATTCAATAAATTTGAAAATCCTTCTAGGGTGGGACTCTGGGTCATTTCCTGGACATGTATTTAGGCAAAACTTGTTGCCCCACATTCCTTGAGCATAAAAATATAACTTGGCATGAGGCCATGTGGCGGAAAAAAATTCCAGAAATATTTGAACTTCAAATATTTTAATTCAAATATTCAATAAATTTGAAAATCCTTCTAGGATAGGACTCTGAGTCATTTCCTGGACATGTATTTTGGTAAAACTTGTTGCCCTACATTCCTTGAGCATAAAAATACAACTTGGCATGAGGACATGTGGAGGAAAAAAATTCCAGAAATATTTGAACTTCAAATATTTTAATTCAAATATTCAATAAATTTGAAAACCCTTCTAGGATAGGACTCTGGGTCATTTCCTGGACATGTATTTTGGTAAAACTTGTTGCCCTACATTCCTTGAGCATAAAAATACAACTTGGCATGAGGACATGTGGAGGAAAAAAATTCCAGAAATATTTGAACTTCAAATATTTTAATTCAAATATTCAATAAATTTGAAAATCCTTCTAGGATGGGACTCTGGGTCATTTCCTGGACATGTATTTAGGCAAAACTTGTTGCCCCACATTCCTTGAGCATAAAAATATAACTTGGCATGAGGCCATGTGGCGGAAAAAAATTTCAGAAATATTTGAACTTCAAATATTTTAATTCAAATATTCAATAAATTTGAAAATCCTTCTAGGATAGGACTCTGAGTCATTTCCTGGACATGTATTTTGGTAAAACTTGTTGCCCTACATTCCTTGAGCATAAAAATATAACTTGGCATGAGGACATGTGGAGGAAAAAAATTTCAGAAATATTTGAACTTCAAATATTTTAATTCAAATATTCAATAAATTTGAAAACCCTTCTAGGATAGGACTCTGAGTCATTTCCTGGACATGTATTTTGGTAAAACTTGTTGCCCTACATTCCTTGAGCATAAAAATACAACTTGGCATGAGGACATGTGGAGGAAAAAAATTCCAGAAATATTTGAACTTCAAATATTTTAATTCAAATATTCAATAAATTTGAAAACCCTTCTAGGATAGGACTCTGGGTCATTTCCTGGACATGTATTTTGGTAAAACTTGTTGCCCTACATTCCTTGAGCATAAAAATACAACTTGGCATGAGGACATGTGGAGGAAAAAAATTCCAGAAATATTTGAACTTCAAATATTTTAATTCAAATATTCAATAAATTTGAAAATCCTTCTAGGATGGGACTCTGGGTCATTTCCTGGACATGTATTTAGGCAAAACTTGTTGCCCCACATTCCTTGAGCATAAAAATATAACTTGGCATGAGGCCATGTGGCGGAAAAAAATTCCAGAAATATTTGAACTTCAAATATTTTAATTCAAATATTCAATAAATTTGAAAATCCTTCTAGGATAGGACTCTGAGTCATTTCCTGGACATGTATTTTGGTAAAACTTGTTGCCCTACATTCCTTGAGCATAAAAATATAACTTGGCATGAGGACATGTGGAGGAAAAAAATTTCAGAAATATTTGAACTTCAAATATTTTAATTCAAATATTCAATAAATTTGAAAACCCTTCTAGGATAGGACTCTGAGTCATTTCCTGGACATGTATTTTGGTAAAACTTGTTGCCCTACATTCCTTGAGCATAAAAATACAACTTGGCATGAGGCCATGTGGCGGAAAAAAATTTCAGAGATATTTGAACTTCAAATATTTTAATTCAAATATTCAATAAATTTGAAAACCCTTCTAGGATAGGACTCTGAGTCATTTCCTGGACATGTATTTTGGTAAAACTTGTTGCCCTACATTCCTTGAGCATAAAAATACAACTTGGCATGAGGACATGTGGAGGAAAAAAATTTCAGAAATATTTGAACTTCAAATATTTTAATTCAAATATTCAATAAATTTGAAAATCCTTCTAGGATGGGACTCTGGGTCATTTCCTGGACATGTATTTAGGCAAAACTTGTTGCCACACATTCCTTGAGCATAAAAATATAACTTGGCATGAGGCCATGTGGCGGAAAAAAATTCCAGAAATATTTGAACTTCAAATATTTTAATTCAAATATTCAATAAATTTGAAAATCCTTCTAGGATAGGACTCTGAGTCATTTCCTGGACATGTATTTTGGTAAAACTTGTTGCCCTACATTCCTTGAGCATAAAAATATAACTTGGCATGAGGCCATGTGGAGGAAAAAAATTCCAGAAATATTTGAACTTCAAATATTTTAATTCAAATATTCAATAAATTTGAAAACCCTTCTAGGATAGGACTCTGAGTCATTTCCTGGACATGTATTTTGGTAAAACTTGTTGCCCTACATTCCTTGAGCATAAAAATACAACTTGGCATGAGGCCATGTGGCGGAAAAAAATTCCAGAGATATTTGAACTTCAAATATTTTAATTCAAATATTCAATAAATTTGAAAACCCTTCTAGGATAGGAATCTGAGTCATTTCCTGGACATGTATTTTGGTAAAACTTGTTGCCCTACATTCCTTGAGCATAAAAATACAACTTGGCATGAGGCCATGTGGCGGAAAAAAATTCCAGAAATATTTGAACTTCAAATATTTTAATTCAAATATTTTAATTCAAATATTCAATAAATTTGAAAACCCTTCTAGGATAGGAATCTGAGTCATTTCCTGGACATGTATTTTGGTAAAACTTGTTGCCCTACATTCCTTGAGCATAAAAATACAACTTGGCATGAGGACATGTGGAGGAAAAAAATTCCAGAAATATTTGAACTTCAAATATTTTAATTCAAATATTCAATAAATTTGAAAATCCTTCTAGGATGGGACTCTGGGTCATTTCCTGGACATGTATTTAGGCAAAACTTGTTGCCCCACATTCCTTGAGCATAAAAATATAACTTGGCATGAGGCCATGTGGCGGAAAAAAATTCCAGAAATATTTGAACTTCAAATATTTTAATTCAAATATTCAATAAATTTGAAAACCCTTCTAGGATAGGAATCTGAGTCATTTCCTGGACATGTATTTTGGTAAAACTTGTTGCCCTACATTCCTTGAGCATAAAAATACAACTTGGCATGAGGCCATGTGGCGGAAAAAAATTCCAGAAATATTTGAACTTCAAATATTTTAATTCAAATATTCAATGAATTTGAAAATCCTTCTAGGATAGGACTCTGAGTCATTTCCTGGACATGTATTTTGGTAAAACTTGTTGCCCTACATTCCTTGAGCATAAAAATACAACTTGGCATGAGGCCATGTGGAGGAAAAAAATTCCAGAAATATTTGAACTTCAAATATTTTAATTCAAATATTCAATAAATTTGAAAACCCTTCTAGGATAGGACTCTGAGTCATTTCCTGGACATGTATTTTGGTAAAACTTGTTGCCCTACATTCCTTGAGCATAAAAATACAACTTGGCATGAGGACATGTGGAGGAGAAAAATTCCAGAAATATTTGAACTTCAAATATTTTAATTCAAATATTCAATAAATTTGAAAACCCTTCTAGGATAGGACTCTGGGTCATTTCCTGGACATGTATTTTGGTAAAACTTGTTGCCCTACATTCCTTGAGCATAAAAATACAACTTGGCATGAGGCCATGTGGCGGAAAAAAATTCCAGAAATATTTGAACTTCAAATATTTTAATTCAAATATTTTAATTCAAATATTCAATAAATTTGAAAATCCTTCTAGGATGGGACTGTGGGTCATTTCCTGGACATGTTTTTAGGCAAAACTTGTTGCCCTACATTCCTGGAACATAAAAATACAACTTGGCATGAGGCCATGTGGAGGAAAAAAAATTCCAGAAATATTTGAACTTCAAATATTTTAATTCAAATATTCAATAAATTTAAAAATCCTTCTAGGATGGGACTCTGGGTCATTTTCTGGACATGTTTTTAGGCAAAACTTGTTGCCTCACATTCCTTGAGCATAAAAATACAACTTGGCATGAGGCCATGTGGAGGAAAAAATTCCAGAAATATTTGAACTTCAAATATTTTAATTCAAATATTCAATAAATTTGAAAATCCTTCTAGGATGGGACTCTGGGTCATTTTCTGGACATGTTTTTAGGCAAAACTTGTTGCCTCACATTCCTTGAGCATAAAAATACAACTTGGCATGAGGCCATGTGGCGGAAAAAAATTCCAGAAATATTTGAACTTCAAATATTTTAATTCAAATATTTTAATTCAAATATTCAATAAATTTGAAAATCCTTCTAGGATGGGACTCTGGGTCATTTTCTGGACATGTTTTTAGGCAAAACTTGTTGCCCTACATTCCTGGAACATAAAAATACAACTTGGCATGAGGCCATGTGGAGGAAAAAAATTCCAGAAATATTTGAACTTCAAATATTTTAATTCAATTATTCAATAAATTTAAAAATCCTTCTAGGATGGGACTCTGGGTCATTTCCTGGACATGTATTTAGGCAAAACTTGTTGCCTCACATTCCTTGAGCATAAAAATACAACTTGGCATGAGGCCATGTGGAGGAAAAAATTCCAGAAATATTTGAACTTCAAATATTTTAATTCAAATATTCAATAAATTTAAAAATCCTTCTAGGATGGGACTCTGGGTCATTTCCTGGACATGTTTTTAGGCAAAACTTGTTGCCCCACATTCCTTGAGCATAAAAATACAACTTGGCATGAGGCCATGTGGAGGAAAACAATTCCAGAAATATTTGAACTTCAAATATTCAATAAATTTGAAAATCCTTCTAGGATGGGACTCTGGGTCATTTCCTGGACATGTTTTTAGGCAAAACTTGTTGCCTCACATTCCTTGAGCATAAAAATACAACTTGGCATGAGGCCATGTGGAGGAAAAAATTCCAGAAATATTTGAACTTCAAATATTTTAATTCAAATATTCAATAAATTTAAAAATCCTTCTAGGATGGGACTCTGGGTCATTTCCTTTACATGTTTTTAGGCAAAACTTGTTGCCCTACATTCCTGGAACATAAAAATACAACTTGGCATGAGGCCATAAGTTGGAAAACAATTTCAAGAATAGTTGAACTTCAAATATTTTAATTCAACAATTCAATTCATTTGAAAATACATATAGTCCCATCCTAGAAGGATTTTCAAATTTATTGAATATTTGAATTAAAATATTTGAAGTTCAAATATTTCTGGAATTTTTTTCCTCCACATGGCCTCTTGCCAAGTTGTATTTTTATGCTCAAGGAATGTGAGGCAACAAGTTTTGCCTAAATACATGTCCAGGAAATGACCCAGAGTCCCATCCTAGAAGGATTTTCAAATTTATTGAATATTTGAATTAAAATATTTGAATTAAAATATTTGAAGTTCAAATATTTCTGGAATTTTTTTCCTCCACATGGCCTCATGCCAAGTTGTATTTTTATGTTCCAGGAATGTTAGGCATCAAGTTTTGCCTAAATACATGTCCAGGAAATGACCCAGAGTCCCATCCTAGAAGGATTTTCAAATTTATTGAATATTTGAATTAAAATATTTGAATTAAAATATTTGAAGTTCAAATATTTCTGGAATTTTTTTCCTCCACATGGCCTCATGCCAAGTTGTATTTTTATGCTCAAGGAATGTGGGGCAACAAGTTTTACTAAAATACATGTCCAGGAAATGACTCAAAGTCCTATCCTAGAAGGATTTTAGAATTTATTGAATATTTGAATTAAAAAATTTGAAGTTCAAATATTTCTGGAATTTTTTTCCTCCACATGGCCTCATGCCAAGTTGTATTTTTATGCTCAAGGAATGTGAGGCAACAAGTTTTGCCTAAATACATGTCCAGGAAATGACCCAGAGTCCCATCCTAGAAGGATTTTTAAATTTATTGAATATTTGAATTAAAATATTTGAAGTTCAAATATTTCTGGAATTTTTTTCCTCCACATGGCCTCATGCCAAGTTGTATTTTTATGTTCCAGGAATGTAGGGCAACAAGTTTTGCCTAAAAACATGTCCAGGAAATGACCCAGAGTCCCATCCTAGAAGGATTTTCAAATTTATTGAATATTTGAATTAAAATATTTGAATTAAAATATTTGAAGTTCAAATATTTCTGGAATTTTTTTCCTCCACATGGCCTCATGCCAAGTTGTATTTTTATGTTCCAGGAATGTAGGGCAACAAGTTTTGCCTAAAAACATGTCCAGGAAATGACCCAGAGTCCCATCCTAGAAGGATTTTCAAATTAATTGAATATTTGAATTAAAATATTTGAATTAAAATATTTGAAGTTCAAATATTTCTGGATTTTTTTTCCTCCACATGGCCTCATGCCAAGTTGTATTTTTATGCTCAAGGAATGTAGGGCAACAAGTTTTACCAAAATACATGTCCAGGAAATGACTCAGAGTCCTATCCTAGAAGAATTTTCAAATTTATTGAATATTTGAATTAAAATATTTGAAGTTCAAATATTTCTGGAATTTTTTTCCGCCACATGGCCTCATGCCAAGTTGTATTTTTATGCTCAAGGAATGTGGGGCAACAAGTTTTGCCTAAATACATGTCCAGGAAATGACCCAGAGTCCCATCCTAGAAGGATTTTCAAATTAATTGAATATTTGAATTAAAATATTTGAATTAAAATATTTGAAGTTCAAATATTTCTGGAATTTTTTTCCTCCACATGGCCTCATGCCAAGTTGTATTTTTATGCTCAAGGAATGTAGGGCAACAAGTTTTACCAAAATACATGTCCAGGAAATGACTCAGAGTCCTATCCTAGAAGGATTTTCAAATTCATTGAATATTTGAATTAAAATATTTGAAGTTCAAATATTTCTGGAATTTTTTTCCGCCACATGGCCTCATGCCAAGTTGTATTTTTATGCTCAAGGAATGTAGGGCAACAAGTTTTACCAAAATACATGTCCAGGAAATGACCCAGAGTCCCATCCTAGAAGGATTTTCAAATTAATTGAATATTTGAATTAAAATATTTGAATTAAAATATTTGAAGTTCAAATATTTCTGGAATTTTTTTCCTCCACATGGCCTCATGCCAAGTTGTATTTTTATGCTCAAGGAATGTAGGGCAACAAGTTTTACCAAAATACATGTCCAGGAAATGACTCAAATTCCTATCCTAGAAGGGTTTTCAAATTTATTGAATATTTGAATTAAAATATTTGAAGTTCAAATATTTCTGGAATTTTTTTCCACCACATGGCCTCATGCCAAGTTGTATTTTTATGCTCAAGGAATGTAGGGCAACAAGTTTTACCAAAATACATGTCCAGGAAATGACCCAGAGTCCCATCCTAGAAGGATTTTCAAATTAATTGAATATTTGAATTAAAATATTTGAATTAAAATATTTGAAGTTCAAATATTTCTGGAATTTTTTTCCTCCACATGGCCTCATGCCAAGTTGTATTTTTATGCTCAAGGAATGTAGGGCAACAAGTTTTACCAAAATACATGTCCAGGAAATGACTCAAAGTCCTATCCTAGAAGGATTTTAGAATTTATTGAATATTTGAATTAAAAAATTTGAAGTTCAAATATTTCTGGAATTTTTTTCCTCCACATGGCCTCATGCCAAGTTGTATTTTTATGCTCAAGGAATGTAGGGCAACAAGTTTTACCAAAATACATGTCCAGGAAATGACCCAGAGTCCCATCCTAGAAGGATTTTCAAATTAATTGAATATTTGAATTAAAATATTTGAATTAAAATATTTGAAGTTCAAATATTTCTGGAATTTTTTTCCTCCACATGGCCTCATGCCAAGTTGTATTTTTATGCTCAAGGAATGTAGGGCAACAAGTTTTACCAAAATACATGTCCAGGAAATGATTCAAAGTCCTATCCTAGAAGGATTTTAGAATTTATTGAATATTTGAATTAAAAAATTTGAAGTTCAAATATTTCTGGAATTTTTTTCCTCCACATGGCCTCATGCCAAGTTGTATTTTTATGCTCAAGGAATGTAGGGCAACAAGTTTTGCCTAAAAACATGTCCAGGAAATGACCCAGAGTCCCATCCTAGAAGGATTTTCAAATTTATTGAATATTTGAATTAAAATATTTGAATTAAAATATTTGAAGTTCAAATATTTCTGGAATTTTTTTCCTCCACATGGCCTCATGCCAAGTTGTATTTTTATGCTCAAGGAATGTAGGGCAACAAGTTTTACCAAAATACATGTCCAGGAAATGACCCAGAGTCCCATCCTAGAAGGATTTTCAAATTAATTGAATATTTGAATTAAAATATTTGAATTAAAATATTTGAAGTTCAAATATTTCTGGAATTTTTTTCCTCCACATGGCCTCATGCCAAGTTGTATTTTTATGTTCCAGGAATGTGAGGCAACAAGTTTTGCCTAAATACATGTCCAGGAAATGACCCAGAGTCCCATCCTAGAAGGATTTTTAAATTTATTGAATATTTGAATTAAAATATTTGAAGTTCAAATATTTCTGGAATTTTTTTCCTCCACATGGCCTCATGCCAAGTTGTATTTTTATGCTCAAGGAATGTAGGGCAACAAGTTTTACCAAAATACATGTCCAGGAAATGACTCAAAGTCCTATCCTAGAAGGATTTTAGAATTTATTGAATATTTGAATTAAAAAATTTGAAGTTCAAATATTTCTGGAATTTTTTTCCTCCACATGGCCTCATGCCAAGTTGTATTTTTATGCTCAAGGAATGTAGGGCAACAAGTTTTGCCTAAATACATGTCCAGGAAATGACCCAGAGTCCCATCCTAGAAGGATTTTCAAATTTATTGAATATTTGAATTAAAATATTTGAAGTTCAAATATTTCTGGAATTTTTTTCCTCCACATGGCCTCATGCCAAGTTGTATTTTTATGCTCAAGGAATGTGAGGCAACAAGTTTTGCCACAATACATGTCCAGGAAATGACCCACAGTCCCATCCTAGAAGGATTTTCAAATTTATTGAATATTTGAATTAAAATATTTGAATTAAAATATTTGAAGTTCAAATATTTTTGGAATTTTTTTCCTCCACATGTCCTCATGCCAAGTTGTATTTTTATGCTCAAGGAATGTAGGGCAACAAGTTTTACCAAAATACATGTCCAGGAAATGACCCAGAGTCCCATCCTAGAAGGATTTTCAAATTTATTGAATATTTGAATTAAAATATTTGAAGTTCAAATATTTCTGGAATTTTTTTCCTCCACATGGCCTCATGCCAAGTTGTATTTTTATGCTCAAGGAATGTAGGGCAACAAGTTTTACCAAAATACATGTCCAGTAAATGACCCAGAGTCCCATCCTAGAAGGATTTTCAAATTTATTGAATATTTGAATTAAAATATTTGAAGTTCAAATATTTCTGGAATTTTTTTCCTCCACATGGCCTCATGCCAAGTTGTATTTTTATGCTCAAGGAATGTAGGGCAACAAGTTTTACCAAAATACATGTCCAGGAAATGACCCAGAGTCCCATCCTAGAAGGATTTTCAAATTAATTGAATATTTGAATTAAAATATTTGAATTAAAAAATTTGAAGTTCAAATATTTCTGGAATTTTTTTCCTCCACATGGCCTCATGCCAAGTTGTATTTTTATGCTCAAGGAATGTAGGGCAACAAGTTTTGCCTAAATACATGTCCAGGAAATGACCCAGAGTCCCATCCTAGAAGGATTTTCAAATTAATTGAATATTTGAATTAAAATATTTGAATTAAAATATTTGAAGTTCAAATATTTCTGGAATTTTTTTCCTCCACATGGCCTCATGCCAAGTTGTATTTTTATGCTCAAGGAATGTAGGGCAACAAGTTTTACCAAAATACATGTCCAGGAAATGACCCAGAGTCCCATCCTAGAAGGATTTTCAAATTTATTGAATATTTGAATTAAAATATTTGAAGTTCAAATATTTCTGGAATTTTTTTCCTCCACATGGCCTCATGCCAAGTTGTATTTTTATGCTCAAGGAATGTAGGGCAACAAGTTTTACCAAAATACATGTCCAGTAAATGACCCAGAGTCCCATCCTAGAAGGATTTTCAAATTTATTGAATATTTGAATTAAAATATTTGAAGTTCAAATATTTCTGGAATTTTTTTCCTCCACATGGCCTCATGCCAAGTTGTATTTTTATGCTCAAGGAATGTAGGGCAACAAGTTTTACCAAAATACATGTCCAGGAAATGACCCAGAGTCCCATCCTAGAAGGATTTTCAAATTAATTGAATATTTGAATTAAAATATTTGAATTAAAAAATTTGAAGTTCAAATATTTCTGGAATTTTTTTCCTCCACATGGCCTCATGCCAAGTTGTATTTTTATGCTCAAGGAATGTAGGGCAACAAGTTTTGCCTAAATACATGTCCAGGAAATGACCCAGAGTCCCATCCTAGAAGGATTTTCAAATTAATTGAATATTTGAATTAAAATATTTGAATTAAAATATTTGAAGTTCAAATATTTCTGGAATTTTTTTCCTCCACATGGCCTCATGCCAAGTTGTATTTTTATGCTCAAGGAATGTAGGGCAACAAGTTTTACCAAAATACATGTCCAGGAAATGACCCAGAGTCCCATCCTAGAAGGATTTTCAAATTAATTGAATATTTGAATTAAAATATTTGAATTAAAAAATTTGAAGTTCAAATATTTCTGGAATTTTTTTCCTCCACATGGCCTCATGCCAAGTTGTATTTTTATGCTCAAGGAATGTAGGGCAACAAGTTTTGCCTAAATACATGTCCAGGAAATGACCCAGAGTCCCATCCTAGAAGGATTTTCAAATTAATTGAATATTTGAATTAAAATATTTGAATTAAAAAATTTGAAGTTCAAATATTTCTGGAATTTTTTTCCTCCACATGGCCTCATGCCAAGTTGTATTTTTATGCTCAAGGAATGTAGGGCAACAAGTTTTGCCTAAATACATGTCCAGGAAATGACCCAGAGTCCCATCCTAGAAGGATTTTCAAATTAATTGAATATTTGAATTAAAATATTTGAATTAAAATATTTGAAGTTCAAATATTTCTGGAATTTTTTTCCTCCACATGGCCTCATGCCAAGTTGTATTTTTATGCTCAAGGAATGTAGGGCAACAAGTTTTACCAAAATACATGTCCAGGAAATGACTCAGAGTCCTATCCTAGAAGGATTTTCAAATTTATTGAATATTTGAATTAAAATATTTGAAGTTCAAATATTTCTGGAATTTTTTTCCTCCACATGGCCTCATGCCAAGTTGTATTTTTATGCTCAAGGAATGTAGGGCAACAAGTTTTACCAAAATACATGTCCAGTAAATGACCCAGAGTCCCATCCTAGAAGGATTTTCAAATTTATTGAATATTTGAATTAAAATATTTGAAGTTCAAATATTTCTGGAATTTTTTTCCTCCACATGGCCTCATGCCAAGTTGTATTTTTATGCTCAAGGAATGTAGGGCAACAAGTTTTACCAAAATACATGTCCAGGAAATGACCCAGAGTCCCATCCTAGAAGGATTTTCAAATTAATTGAATATTTGAATTAAAATATTTGAATTAAAAAATTTGAAGTTCAAATATTTCTGGAATTTTTTTCCTCCACATGGCCTCATGCCAAGTTGTATTTTTATGCTCAAGGAATGTAGGGCAACAAGTTTTGCCTAAATACATGTCCAGGAAATGACCCAGAGTCCCATCCTAGAAGGATTTTCAAATTAATTGAATATTTGAATTAAAATATTTGAATTAAAATATTTGAAGTTCAAATATTTCTGGAATTTTTTTCCTCCACATGGCCTCATGCCAAGTTGTATTTTTATGCTCAAGGAATGTAGGGCAACAAGTTTTGCCTAAATACATGTCCAGGAAATGACCCAGAGTCCCATCCTAGAAGGATTTTCAAATTTATTGAATATTTGAATTAAAATATTTGAATTAAAATATTTGAAGTTCAAATATTTCTGGAATTTTTTTCCTCCACATGGCCTCATGCCAAGTTGTATTTTTATGTTCCAGGAATGTGGGGCAATAAGTTTTGCCTAAATACATGTCCAGGAAATGACCCAGAGTCCCATCCTAGAAGGATTTTCAAATTTATTGAATATTTGAATTAAAATATTTGAATTAAAATATTTGAAGTTCAAATATTTCTGGAATTTTTTTCCTCCACATGGCCTCATGCCAAGTTGTATTTTTATGTTCCAGGAATGTGGGGCAATAAGTTTTGCCTAAATACATGTCCAGGAAATGACCCAGAGTCCCATCCTAGAAGGATTTTTAAATTTATTGAATATTTGAATTAAAATATTTGAAGTTCAAATATTTCTGGAATTTTTTTCCTCCACATGGCCTCATGCCAAGTTGTATTTTTATGCTCAAGGAATGTAGGGCAACAAGTTTTACCAAAATACATGTCCAGGAAATGACTCAAAGTCCTATCCTAGAAGGATTTTAGAATTTATTGAATATTTGAATTAAAAAATTTGAAGTTCAAATATTTCTGGAATTTTTTTCCTCCACATGGCCTCATGCCAAGTTGTATTTTTATGCTCAAGGAATGTAGGGCAACAAGTTTTGCCTAAATACATATCCAAGAAATGACCCAGAGTCCCATCCTAGAAGGATTTTCAAATTAATTGAATATTTGAATTAAAATATTTGAATTAAAATATTTGAAGTTCAAATATTTCTGGAATTTTTTTCCTCCACATGGCCTCATGCCAAGTTGTATTTTTATGCTCAAGGAATGTAGGGCAACAAGTTTTACCAAAATACATGTCCAGGAAATGACCCAGAGTCCCATCCTAGAAGGATTTTCAAATTAATTGAATATTTGAATTAAAATATTTGAATTAAAATATTTGAAGTTCAAATATTTCTGGAATTTTTTTCCTCCACATGGCCTCATGCCAAGTTGTATTTTTATGCTCAAGGAATGTAGGGCAACAAGTTTTACCAAAATACATGTCCAGGAAATGACTCAAAGTCCTATCCTAGAAGGATTTTAGAATTTATTGAATATTTGAATTAAAAAATTTGAAGTTCAAATATTTCTGGAATTTTTTTCCTCCACATGGCCTCATGCCAAGTTGTATTTTTATGCTCAAGGAATGTGAGGCAACAAGTTTTGCCTAAATACATGTCCAGGAAATGACCCAGAGTCCCATCCTAGAAGGATTTTCAAATTTATTGAATATTTGAATTAAAATATTTGAATTAAAATATTTGAAGTTCAAATATTTCTGGAATTTTTTTCCTCCACATGGCCTCATGCCAAGTTGTATTTTTATGTTCCAGGAATGTGAGGCAACAAGTTTTGCCTAAATACATGTCCAGGAAATGACCCAGAGTCCCATCCTAGAAGGATTTTCAAATTTATTGAATATTTGAATTAAAATATTTGAATTAAAATATTTGAAGTTCAAATATTTTTGGAATTTTTTTCCTCCACATGTCCTCATGCCAAGTTGTATTTTTATGCTCAAGGAATGTAGGGCAACAAGTTTTACCAAAATACATGTCCAGGAAATGACTCAGAGTCCTATCCTAGAAGGATTTTCAAATTTATTGAATATTTGAATTAAAATATTTGAAGTTCAAATATTTCTGGAATTTTTTTCATTCACATCCAAATTTTCATACTCCAGGAATGTAGGGCAGTTAGTTTTGCCAAGAAACATGTCCAGGTAATGTTAATTGTTCGTTTTTTTTTAATTTTTGGATTCTCTCTTAAAATTGTTCCTAGGATAACCATGACAAGTTATCCCGCATGCCATAAAGATGGCCGCCATAGCGCTATAAATTATTCCTAGGATAACCATCTGTAGGATAACTTTTCCCACCTCCATTTTCCTGCCATTCCCGTTGCAGGTGTGGAGGGGTGGGGAGAACTTATCACTTTTGCCAGCACAGTCTTGGGCTCCGGTGTGTTGTTTGAGAAGACAAAAAGGAAGAAAGGAGGTAGGAGGGAGGCATAAAAACTTGCACTGCGAAACAAGCTCGGAATTGGAATGTTTTCCCATTGTTAGTTGGTAATTCGAGCTAGTTTTGTAATAGGGAACTATTGGAGCTTCAGTCAGGGCAGAATGAACTTTTTGTGCGGGAGAATTTCTGAGGAAGATTGAAACTGGGATTTCACAGTGCCGGTTCTGTTGAAATATGATGAAATCAATCCATTGCAGCGCCAAGTATTTCAAGAATTTAAATAGTTTGACTTGGATTTAATATTTTAGAATAATTCTAAAAGCAGCCTGATAGATAAGCAACTGTTTGAAATTTGTACTAGATACCAACAACAAACAATTCGACTCCGTAGCCTCTTAATTAAGATCAGTATTCAATAACGTTTTATAAAAAAGACAAATTTATTTACAGCTTGCTTTTACATGATTTTTTTCTGTTGTTCTTCTCGTTTTAACAGGCAAATCATTATAAAATCATAAAATTCATGAATTTTTTTGTTCGGAACAAATCAAAGATAGTTGTAAAAAATATAAGAGCAATTCTCTACAAAATCTGCCGATTTCAACAATTTCTATTTTTTGTATTTTTTTATTTGGCTCAAACTTTGTGGGGGCTTACCCTTTGGAACAATTCTCTCAGATTTCGGTCATTCGATTTTTTGTATTTTTTAATCTGGCTAAAACTTATATGGTGCCTTCGGTATGCCCAAAAGGGTTAAACATTCAATTTTACACCCTTTTGAAATGTTAGTCTTGATTTATTTTTTTTTGAAACTATTGTTTAAGAAAAGATCGAAAAATTTTCACGAATGTTTCATATTTTAACATTGTAAATCGGACCATAAGTTGCTGAGATATCGACAATAGAAAATTATGGGTTGTTTGGGTGAGACTTAGAAAACATCAATTTTCCTGTTTTCAAACCTTTGCATGGCAATATCTCAGCAACTAAGTTCAAAAAAGCAAAATATTGAGAATTTTCTCAGCTTTTCAAAAACTTTTTTTTAAGGTGGGCAAACATGTGCACAAAAAATGAATAACTGCGACCATTTTCAAAAAAGTTAACTAAAAATGGCTTTAACTTGAAAACGGTGAACTTTATCAAAATTTCACTTAAGGACTTTTTGATTGCAAATTTGATTTTTCATTGAAAATGAAGTTGAAAAATTATTGCGACCAATATTTCGATTTAAAAAAAAAATCAGTATTGATTCAAAAATTCATAATTCGGTCAAAGATTTTTTGCTTAACCTGGTAATTTCTGAAGAGTTGGCAGTCCCCTGAAACATTTAAAAAAAAATTACAAATAATGTTTTTTTGCAAATCAAGTTTTAGTGACAAAAAGTTAATTTAAAAATCACCAAAAAAATTTTACCGTGTATCATTTTTTTCAGTGTAGTCGATATCCATACCTAAAACTTTGCCGAAGACACCAAATCGATCAAAAAATTCTTTCAAAAGAAACAGATTTTTGAATTTTCATACATCATTTTTGTATGGAAAATTATATGGACAAACTAATGATGCGAAATGGCTTCTTTGGGCATACCGAAGGCACCAAAAAAGTTTCAGCCGGATTAAAAAATACAAAAATGAAAATAAAAAAAAAGACCGATTTCGTAGAGAAATGCTACATAACAAAAGAAGCAATTTTGGGTCATTGGTTCACCCATATAAGTCTCCATACAATTTCGGCAGCTGTCCGTAAATTTTCAAAAATCTGTAACTTTTAAAGGAAATTTTTGATCAAAGTTGTGGGTACTGTTGAGGACTGTTCCGTAAAAAAATAGATACACGAAAGAAAAATTATTTAAATTTTTTCACAACACTGATTTTCCCATAATCGCTAGTTTTTGATTTCAAGATTTTTTGATATGTTTTAAGGGACAAAAACCCGCAACTTTTGAGCCAAAGAAAACATTGATCAAAAATTCTGCAGCCGAGTTATGATTTTTTTTCAGAAAAAAAACCAAACGTTCAATGTTACGTCCTTTTGAATATTAGTCTTGATTAAAAAAAAATCAAAATATCGTTTTCAAAAAGATCGCAAAATTTCACAAATGTTTGATATTTTAAGAATGAAAATCGAACCATTTTTTGCTGAGACATCGACATTGGAAAAAGGAGGGTTGTTTGGATGAGACTTAGAAAACATCAATTTTTCTTTTTTTTAAGCTACTGTATGTCAGCAACCAGAGGTCAAATCTACAATCTACAATCTACAATAACAATACCTACAACTTATCCGAAGACTTGGTGATCAGAAAATTCATTCAAAAGTTACAGATTTTCGAATATTTACGTACCATTTTTGTATGGACAGCTGCCAAAATTGTATGGAGACTTGTTTGGATGAACCAATGACACAAAATAGCTTCGTTGGTCATAGGGAAGGCCTCCACAAAGTTTGAGCCAAATCGATAAATCGAATAAAATCTATTTCTGGTTTTGGTAGAGAATTGCTCATAAGACTTTCATCTGATCAAAATTTAACAAAAAAACTAAAAAGGTGAAAATTTTAAATTACAGGCCATGCTTTCCACATTTAAATGAAAAAAGTGTTTTAAGAATGCATTATACACCTGTCCAGTTGTTTTGCAGTCATAAGTTTCCAAAATTTCTAAGTATCTACGATGATTTTATTTTTTGTGAGAAAAAAAAGTTAGTCATCGTTTTTCTTGTTTAAATCAGATTTAAGGTGTTCAATTTTTATTTTTACGTCAATGATGGTAAAACTTAGGTCGCTTGTATAGTAATGAAAAAAATATTTTTTTTACTAAGTTAATTTTAGATAGAATTAAATTTTGCCTGAAATTCGTTGAAACCAGTTTTCTTTATAAAATTATCGATTAATGTTGCATTTTAAACTGAATTCGAAACACGTATCATAAGTTTTCGATTTATAAAATTTGTCCTACTGAAAAAAAAACCTTGGAAAAAAATGAATTAATTTTCAAAAACATAGAACATTTAGTATTTACAAATTTATGTTCTTTTTTCTAAGAAAAACTGTCCAAAGAATCCGAAAATACATTCCGTTTTACGATTCAAATTCATGTTATGACTCTTTGAGAATATTAAAATAATACTTTTGATCAAACTTTTTTTTTATTACAGTTAACTAACTTTTTTAACTTTTCAAAATTGTATGAACACTAATTATACAAGTACTTTGAACCCTTCTCTACCGTGGTCTGTATGATTCCATACCATTCCGTACGTATTTAATTTGTAATAACACATAATTGATAATTTTGTGAAA
Source organism: Culex pipiens pallens (assembly GCF_016801865.2). Classification (NCBI taxonomy): domain Eukaryota; kingdom Metazoa; phylum Arthropoda; class Insecta; order Diptera; family Culicidae; genus Culex; species Culex pipiens. The sequence continues at coordinate 173,233,504 of NC_068939.1, forward strand.
AAAAATAGTTTTCTCTAAAACTGTTGTTTGGCTAGGTTTTAAAATTTAACTAAATAAAAGAATAATTTGGATATGGCTTTCTCAGTCCTTTAAAAGGAATCATTCGATGTTTATATTCGATGTTTATATTAATAAAATAATATAAACATCGTTTGATTCCTTTAACCGACTAGGAGGTCATATTCTGATCAAAACAAACATACCAGTCGAGAATCATCCATTAAATAATATGTTTTGCAAACTTTCATTTCTCAATTGGGTTTATTTTTTTTCCTTTTTAATAAGTGGTTAGGCTTCATCCATAAAGTACGTCACGCTAAAATCAGCCAATCCTCCCCTTTGTCACGCTTTTCCTATACTTATAACACGCAATGTCACACTTACTCAGACCCCCCCTCCCCCCCCTAGAGCGTGACATACTTTATGCATGACGCCTTACTAATGTTTTTTTTATCACGATTTCTTTGCTCTCTAAGATCCAACTTTGCATCTAGACGAGCTTCGATCTTAAAAATCAACAAAAATCAATTTTTGAACAAATTTTAAATCTTCAAAACGCATTGGAATGAAAAACTCTTAAACTTCTAGAAAATCATATGTTTTATGATTTTTATTTGTTTTATACGCCCGCGCAGGGGTAAATTACAAGGGAAATGCGTTAAAAATACCTTTCTATCAATTCTACTGTCTGGTATTTGTGAACCCTTGAAAAACAATTTCAAGGATAATTGAATATCAAAAATTGGAATCATACCAATTTTTGCTATTTTAAAATTAGGGGAAAATTTTGACCATTTTTGACATTGATGATCCATGGATACAATTTGTCAGTTTCTGTACATAACTTTCAGAAAATAATAAGAAATTGAAAAAGTTCCAATGCACCTACTACTTTATAATTCCACAACAAGCCACAGCCTTCCCAGCAGGACTTGCTGTGCTAATTCCAACATTTTCGTCTTTTGTTGTTCACCTCCCAAAACCCCAGGAATCTACCAATAGATAATAGCATCGATTCGGAACGGATTTTCGGTACTAAATTTGGCATCCCAAGAAGAACCCCACCTCCCCCCCCCCTTAATCACCGGTCAACAGCTCACAGCATGGTCATTCTGACCCCCCCCCCCCTGCTGAGCAGAAAAATGGCTCTTGATTGTCCTGATCTCTCTCGCACCTTTCCTTTTGGCCAGCTACCACCACCAACCGAGCTAATGAATGGCCCTGCCGCCTTTATTCGGGGTTGTTCCAGGTCCTTCTGCTGCAGTAATTAGGACGGAAATGGGCAGCTTGGAAAAATGTTGTTGTTGTTGTATCGGCGGGGGGTCCTTGAAAGAGCTGTCAGATTCGGTGGTTGATCAGGATTTGTGGTTATTCAGCAGGAGATTTTCCTCTCGTGTGCGGCTTTTCGGTTGTTTGTTCGGTGCTTCATGGAGTGCGGATTATGGGAAGGGGGAAAGCTAATGGTTGCCGGGTTGTTTGGAACTGGTCTGGTCATATTCAAGGTGGCGCAGGTCATCTTTGGTTTGAGATTTTAGATTGAGATGTCTCGACGAATAAAGCGAGTAGATCAATGCAGTGTATTGCAAATAAAAAAAAAATTAGAAAATTTTATAAATTTATTGACACGGATTGAAAGGTTGTAATTGCTTACATGACCCTACCGCAAACTACTAGTAATGGTCATCACCACCAACTGAGCCTAGGACTTTGCCCCGTTATTTGCTCTTACTGATGATAAGAGACCCGCTCTCCACCCTAAAGCTGACCAGATTGTTCCTAAGAACTCCAACGAACGAAAGCTTCCCCCTATCATCATTTCCAGCAGCTGAATGCATCTATCGCTGCAAAGCAAAGCCCAACTGCTTCCAGTTGTGTTCTCTTCCTGCTTCTTCCTTGCTCAGGAGGAGTGTGTCAAGATGATAGGGTTCGGCGACTGTGTGATCCTTCTACCGGAAACTCGTTAACTATCTTTCGTTCGTTTGTTCGTTTGTTTCTCTTTAGAACCTTCAGCCAGGCCATTGTCTTTCGTGAGTGTATTCGATTCAGTCAACTTTTTTTTCTCTCTTGCTTCTCTTAGTCATTTGTACATTCCAGCACGTTTGTCTCAGAGGGCACATTAGCATGGCACGGAGGAATTTTTTTTTCATAAAATCATAAAATCATAAAATCATAAAATCATAAAATCATAAAATCATAAAATCATAAAATCATAAAATCATAAAATCATAAAATCATAAAATCATAAAATCATAAAATCATAAAATCATAAAATCATAAAATCATAAAATCATAAAATCATAAAATCATAAAATCATAAAATCATAAAATCATAAAATCATAAAATCATAAAATCATAAAATCATAAAATCATAAAATCATAAAATCATAAAATCATAAAATCATAAAATCATAAAATCATAAAATCATAAAATCATAAAATCATAAAATCATAAAATCATAAAATCATAAAATCATAAAATCATAAAATCATAAAATCATAAAATCATAAAATCATAAAATCATAAAATCATAAAATCATAAAATCATAAAATCATAAAATCATAAAATCATAAAATCATAAAATCATAAAATCATAAAATCATAAAATCATAAAATCATAAAATCATAAAATCATAAAATCATAAAATCATAAAATCATAAAATCATAAAATCATAAAATCATAAAATCATAAAATCATAAAATCATAAAATTATAAAATCATAAAATCATAAAATCATAAAATCATAAAATCATAAAATCATAAAATCATAAAATCATAAAATCATAAAATCATAAAATCATAAAATCATAAAATCATAAAATCATAAAATCATAAAATCATAAAATCATAAAATCATAAAATCATAAAATCATAAAATCATAAAATCATAAAATCATGAAATCATAAAATCATTGTTTTTTTTGTTTTTTGTTTTTTGTTTTTTGTTTTTTGTTTTTTGTTTTTTGTTTTTTGTTTTTTGTTTTTTGTTTTTTGTTTTTTGTTTTTTGTTTTTTGTTTTTTGTTTTTTGTTTTTTGTTTTTTTGTTTTTTGTTTTTTGTTTTTTGTTTTTTGTTTTTTGTTTTTTTGTTTTTTGTTTTTTGTTTTTTGTTTTTTGTTTTTTGTTTTTTGTTTTTTGTTTTTTGTTTTTTGTTTTTTGTTTTTTGTTTTTTGTTTTTTGTTTTTTGTTTTTTGTTTTTTGTTTTTTGTTTTTTGTTTTTTGTTTTTTGTTTTTTGTTTTTTGTTTTTTGTTTTTTGTTTTTTGTTTTTTGTTTTTTGTTTTTTGTTTTTTGTTTTTTGTTTTTGTTTTTTGTTTTTTGTTTTTTGTTTTTTGTTTTTCCCAAATTAGTTTCTAACAATGTTCTTTTAGTGCATCAACCAGATTCAGTTCTGTCTTTCAGGAACGCATATTGCATTGTGCTGTTCCACCTCGATTAACAATGACACCTTGGTGCAGAAAACATTTTTTTTTTTTGCTGTCATCCCAACCAACTGAAACAACAACCAGAATGCCAATTTGGTCCTCGGGCCATCTCAGAAAGAAGGTTTTTTTCCGGTGACACAACCTTCGCCGTAGATTCACCGCACTCCGAGGACGTCTGCCTCTCAGCACTAAAGTGGTATTTATTATAAATGAGCAATTTATATCATTTAGCGGTGGAACATAATGAGCCAGGACAACGTTTGCCGTTTCTTCTTCTTCCAGTGCGCATCCCAGGACGATGTCCAGATGCTTCGAGAGGAAGCCAATGTGATTGGTAAGGACTAAGAGGACGTTCGAGTGGTCCTCGACTTCATGGCTTGTGACATGGAGGACACCGACGGCCACGGTTTACTTACAGAGATGAAGAGTTTGGTTTTCTTATGTTTGTGCTCTTTCCCCTTCTAAGATAGAAAATCGTCAAGTGGACTCCCGGAGTGTCACAAGTTATTGCACCGGAATAAATCATCACAAAAGTGGAGCTAGAGCGTTCAGCCAGCGGAACGCTAATAACTGCTGCTGCGAGCGGGGCGAAATTTATCTCTGGACGCGCGTTCCGGTCGTGACCGGCGTGCCCAAGCGGATAGTTGGCCAGGGCAGAAAGGGACATTTCTGGAATGTCCTGGTAAGAAATGGCGATCCGCTGAGTGGGTTTGTAATAATTCAAACAAATGAAATGGGAATGGGGAGCAAACTAGCGTATTTTGACGTTCGAAGTAAACTTACGAATGCCCGAGCATGGGTAAATATCATGAAAATGCTAAAATTTGGTTCTAAACTTCCCAAAAATCACACCAAAATTGTGAATAGGGGTAATTCTCCACCAACTCACACGGAATCGGAAAAAGTTGCCCCATCCCCTCTTCGATTTGCGTGAAACTTCGTCCTAAGGGGTAACTTTTGTCTCTGGTCACGAAACCGAGGTCCATTTTTCGATATCTCGTGATGGAGGGGTGGTACGACTCCTTTCATTTTGAACATTCAAAAAAAGATGTGTTTTTCAATAATTTGCAGCCAGAAATGGTGATGATATGGAAATTTGGTATCGAGGGGACTTTTATGTAAAATTTGACGGAGTATTCAGAATAAAAAAAAATATATTTTCAATAAAAAAAATCCAAAAATAGTTTTGAAAATTGTGCCTTTCTGTTCCTCCACATTGAAAATTTGAGCAATGTCATTTTTGTAAAAAAAATTGAAACTATTCTTGTATTTTTTTGCAAAATACGTTTTTTGAAGTCAGCCATCAAATCGGGCGTAAAAGTTCCTTTTGATATTTCCATATCATCACCATTTCAGGCTGCAAATTATTGTAAAAACATATCTTTTTCCGAATGTTCAAACATAAAAGGAAGTCTTTTTGCTCTTCCGAAGCAAGATATCGAAAAATGGAGCACGGATTCGTGAACACCAAAATAACTATTTGAACAGTACTAGACCTTAGGGGGGCTCGTGCATAAACCACGCGGCCTTCAAATTTAAATTTTTTAACTCGCCTTATCCTGGGGGACTTTTAAAATAACTCAGTAGGCGTTTACGTCATGTAAAAACGTAATAACAAGATTCAAAACCATTTCTGATCACATTTTTCTTTTTAATAATAGATTGACAAGACAACAATTAGCTGTTAAGTAGGACCTTTTTTGTCAAGAAGGGCGGCAAAGTTTTTGGGTATCAAACAGCTTTTTAATGAAATAATCATTATGTATTGCATAATTTAATGCTCAAATGTTGCTGTATTTTCATGACAAATTCTACAAAGGAAAGACTTATATTCGGTCGTCTTGTATCTTCAAACAATGATTTTAGGGAAATTTTAAAGAAAGGTAGATATTTGGTAAATTTGGTTCGAAAACTTTTTATTGCAGGTCAAATATTGGTACATGGTTCATGTACATCTGAAGAAATATCATAAAAAATCCTCAAAAAAATCTTCAAATAAAAAAGTTGCTCTTGACCCCCCGAGAAAATGTGTCGGAATACCCCGCAAAATGTCGGAAAAGAGCCCTTCTTTCATGTTACATTGTTTTCAGGTTATTGCAAGTAAAATTCCATGCCCCTTGATTTTTAGAGCCAATCATAAATTCTAATAAATATTTACAACTGCCTTATTGGAAAACGCTAAATAAAAAAAAATCGGTAGGTTCTTTAAACTACACAATCAATTGTTTCAAAAATGTCATTCTGCTTGACTTTCACTAAATGGTTTAAGATTTCTGGAATAAATTCTTTCAATATAGTTTAAGATAATTGCAGTTGGAAGCATTTTTTCAAATGTAATGTTAACAAAATTTATGTGGTGTTGGAAACACACTGAATTTTGTTGCATTCTGCTAGAATGTTGTAAGAATATCCAGCTCAGTGAGAACTCTGCTAGAATCCTGCTGGAATGTCGTGACTGGGTAAGAATGATTTAAAAAATTTTGTTTGATGATTTTCTCTTTTGTTTTTTACAAAAAAAAATATTTATATTTTAAGATTCATAGCTTTGGTACATAATATTTTGTAAATTATTTTTTTATGTAACAAAAATCCAGTAAAAACTTCAAATTTCAAAATAAAAAAAAATCTTTATAAAAATTCATTTCAGCCAGCCAATTTTAACTGCAGACTTGTACGACAAAAATATATTTTCAAAGTTTGAGGAATAATTTCAAAACCCCGTTTTTAATTGTTTTATAATGTTTGTTTTGATTTAAAATTTTTGATTGTTTTAGAATCGTTGCAAAATTTCAATTAGTTTCAATTTTAGCATTGAAAATTTGTCCTCGAAAGATCAAGGATAATGAAGCACATTTCGGTTTTATTTTTTTAGATGAGTCTAAATATATTCAACGTCGTGAAAGATAAATTTTGAATCAGCTTTAGCTAATTTTACTTGTATTTTTAGGGAAAAGCGAAAGCTTTTCGATTTTTGCCTCTTTATTAACATTTGACGACAGAAACTTTTTTTTTCGACAGAATCATTGAAAAATACTTCCGACAGCTTTTATGAGATTAAAAATTTTAATTAAACTTTTTTATTTAACAACATATTGGGTCATTTGATTAATGCAATCGTATTTATGATTGGAAATTTTTAATGCTTTTTAATGCTAATATATTGAATAAAAAGTCAGTTTACCTATCTTTAACGTTCATCTCTCAACATCAAGAAGAGTACACTGAATGGATTGTTAAGGGTACACCGCAATCAAGGAAGTTGTTGTATTCTTATCCCAAAATTGTTGAACTTACGGACCCAATCCTGAAATAATAAGATTATAAAAATCTACTTTTTTTTTGTAAATCTTTTTAAAGGAGAAGCTTGAGGGATGAATAACAAATTAAATCGAAAGTTCTCGTAGTTTTGAAGATATTAAAATGTCTGTAACAATAATCTGGGTGCAAAAGCTCTTGTTGATGTGCACCGTTAACGAAAATTGAATAGATTCGTTTAACAAATACAATTTTGAAAATATTAAATTGCATTAAGTACCCATTAATTACTTTTAAACACTCTGATTACCATTTATTAAAAAATAATTAATGAATTATTTAAATATTAGCTTAAAAAATGTCATTAAATGTTGGTACAAATATGAATGATTTTTGTCATATAAACTTGTAAATTTTCAAACACATTTCATGCAGGGTCATGTGTAATACACATTGTGTATACCTAACTAAGAATCAATAATCCAAGATTTCATCAAACAAAATTAAACGGATTGAGTCACCCCTAATGTAATGAAAATGACATCTTGTTCAGACTGCATACATGAACTTTGAAAAATATGTGCAATGGCCTTTTCGGGTAAAAATGTCGCATTTGATTTTTATCAATCTTAAAAATCATAATTACCTATTTTATGGGGATTGTTTTCTGTTTCAGTGAGTTGATAATTTTGGTTTGGAAGTAAAATGAAACTATTTTAATTAGCACTGTTCCATTGATTGTAATGGCAAAACGCTTTGAAAGTATTTAAAGTTTAATGAACTCATTTAAATACTATTATTTCAATTAAAATTTTTGAAAAATAATCAAGGTTCATATTAATAAACAGACCGAGCCACGTAGCCCAGTGGTAACGCTTCCGCCTCGTAAGCGGTAGATCGGGGTTCAAATCCCGGCTCGGACCAACACAACTGGTGATCTTTTCCCTTCTGGAATCGATTGCTTAGTAAAGGGAAGGTAGTGTATCGTCACAAACTGGACCTTATCACGACACCTTAGGGAGGCGACCTATGGAATGTTAACATTAACCTTAACATGTTAACATTAAGTTGAGAATGAAATTGCCACTGAATCCGCTTTGTAAATGCCGGCCCCGATACTCTTCAAGGGTGTTCCCCTCAGGAACTGGGAAAGATTTACTTATATTAATAAACATGCATTGTGTTGCAAACAATCTAAATCCCGCAAAATTCATAAAGTATTAATTTAGTTAGGAAATACTTTTCAAAGGCTTTCGCAAATCTCCCCTTTCACATATATGATCATCGAAAGTTTCCATAATCCATACGGGAAAGTTTTTCACTTTACTTTCAACCAACCCCCGGCTTTGTACTTTATTATTCGATTATCTAGCCCCTACCACACCTCCCACTATTTCAATCAGGACCCCCAAGCTAGTTTCCATCCCATCTCATCTCAGCCTCAGATGATGGGAGAAAGTAAGTTGGAAAAACCCCCGAAAGCTCACAAACTAGCTTCCAGGACATTTAGCTGCTGGATTGGACCCCCCGAAAAAAGGCTTCCTGGTCGGAGGATTCGAAGGATTAGAACTGGGAGTTCTGGGACGGCGAGGTCAGGAAAAAGTTTGACCTGTTCCAATTTTCGGTCTCTTAATGGTGAGGACGGATTTTTCTTTTTCTCTACCGATTTTTTTTTTTTGTTGAAATCATGGACATGTACTTTGAAGTACGATTTTTACTAGCCCCGGCAGTGGCCAGCCGGGTTCGGGGTCAAGCCATTACGATGGAGGTTTTACGGAAGTTGTATCCGGAGCTGTGGTGTATAGGGCTTTGGAGTTGGTTTTAGTCGGGATGGTTTTGCAAGAGATGAAAGCTCTTTCAATTTTACATTCGATACAGGACTTTGATAGCTGGCTGGAGAGTTCAACTTTTCTGGGAGGAGATATTTCCTGATGAGTTGTGGAAAGATACATGAATGGATAAAAGTAGAACAACGATTCAAATGTTTCGACTTGCGAATCAGATATTTAGTTTGAGATTTGAAAAAGTAGGCGAGGATCAAACTTTCCTCAAATTTTCACTTTCAATAGAAGTGGAATTGTTCAAAATGTTCAAGACATAAAATCATAGAAGAAATCTGACATTAGTTCCATTTCATTAGCTTGTAAATCCACAAATTTCCACTTCCTCTATGACAAAAACATAACCAATAAAAAAATAACACCACTTGATTGAATAATGTTCCTTATCAGAGTCGTAATAAATGAGTTTGCTGGATTTGGAAAAAAAGCCGAAGCAACAAAACACTTGCAAGGATAATCCACCGAAAAGGCACGTACCTCGTTATTATCCATATTTCTCGCTCCGATACATGATAAATGTCCACCCCCACCCCCACCCACCCAACCAATCTCACCGGGAGGAGAGAAAGTTCCACATGACTAGACGGTTGATTCGTGGTGCGAGATAGTATGAAAAAGCAACAGCAAAGGAAAAAAAACCGAATCCTCTCTAGGAAATGTTCGCTTTGGCTGGCAACACTTGATTTATGCCATTCGAAGGCATTGCACAGTGTTCGGAATGGCAAAATTAAGTGGAATAAATTGATAACTCCTTTATTTTACGTCCTAGCCAAATGGTGTCTTCGGAAGAGTTGTTGTACTTGATAAGGGCTATCTTTTGAAGTTATTGACATACAGGGTGACGACCTTCCAGGGTGTCAACCAAAAACTAACTTTGTTGGATGACGTTGTAGGGCTTTGGTGTCTTCGGCAAAGTTGTAGAGGAGAAAATTTCATGAAAGTTTGTCGAAGGCGCCAAATTTGTATCTCTTAATCTACTCGAGATATACGCCATTTTTGCAAAAATGGTCCAAAAAAGCACTTTTTTGGTGATAACTCAAAATGTTAGCATTTTAGCGGCCTACTATGTTCCGAAGAGTTGTTTATGACATAAAATTACACATCTTTGCCGAAGACAGCAAAATGTTTTGAGCCTTTATTGAGGAGTTATAACCATTTTTAGGTGATTTTGAGCCTATTTTCAAGTTGCTATGTTTTCAAAAAGGCGCATTTTGGCGCAAAACCGAACAATGCGCCTGAAAGTACTCACTTTCAACTACATTTCCTGAAAATATCTCCGTGTCTATCGGTGTCTATTTTTAGATACCGCAATTTGAATTTGACTGTTTTTAATCAATTTATTTATAATTTTTAAGCGGAATCTTATTGAAAACGTGGTAATAATCGGTAAAATGAAGGGTAAATTGATAGATTTTTATGGAAAATACATTATTTATGCTTTAATTATGACATACATTCTAAAATTATGAATAAAAACATCAAATCAAAATCAAAATCAAATTTTACCTATCAATTTACCCTTCATTTTACCGATTATTACCACGTTTTCAATAAGATTCCGCTTAAAAATTATAAATAAATTGATTAAAAACAGTCAAATTCAAATTGAGGTATCTAAAAATAGACACCGATAGACACGGAGATATTTTCAGGAAATGTAGTTGAAAGTGAGTACTTTCAGGCGCATTGTTCGGTTTTGCGCCAAAATGCGCCATTTTGAAAACATAGCAACTTGAAAATAGGCTCAAAATCACCTAAAAATGGTTATAACTCCTCAATAAAGGCTCAAAACATTTTAAAATGCAAAAATTTTGAGTTATCACCAAAAAAGTGCTTTTTTGGACCATTTTTGCAAAAATGGCGTATATCTCGAGTAGATTAAGAGCTACAAATTTGGCGCCTTCGACAAACTTTCATGAAATTTTCTCCTCTACAACTTTGCCGAAGACACCAAAGCCCTACAACGTCATCCAACAAAGTTAGTTTTTGGTTGACACCCTGGAAGGTCGTCACCCTGTATGTCAATAACTTCAAAAGATAGCCCTTATCAAGTACAACAACTCTTCCGAAGACACCATTTGGCTAGGACGTCAAATAAAGGAGTTATCAATTTATTCCACTTAATTTTGCCATTCCGAACACTGTGCATTGGCGCAAAACACCACACACCACGTGGAAAAGCACAAAGCGCCACCACCACCCGTTTTGGCGCGGTGTGTCGCGCGCCAGCCCATTGGGACTGTGGGAGGTTGTCTTCTTTTTTGCTTTGTTGTATTCTAAATGTTGGTATCTATGGAGCACAGTGGGAAAATAGTGATAAACTTTCTTACCGACCTGATAAACTTGTTTACCGACCTGAATCAGAATCTATATAAATCAAAATATATTCTATCGTTGATAATTGCGTTTTTTAAAAATATGGTTTTTGAATATAAATACGGACTTTTAATTGACCTGCACCCACAATAGAAAGCCGAGAGAATAGCTCTACCAAAATTAAATGGAAGAATAAACATCTCGCAGGTAAACTACCACGAAATTGTGTTCATTAGTTCATTCAAACAGTTCATCCCATTTAGTAGCTTATATTGCCAAATGACCATCTTATAGTCATCGAACTTTGGTGGCTGATACGGCAAAGGCTCGGTTCGATATGTTAAAGGCTTTGGGTTCGAGTCTAGATATCGGGAATTTTTTTTTCGTTGATGAACTGTTTTGAAAATGAACCCATGACAATAACGCTCTCGCCAATCTCGGGATTTATCCTCTGTGTCCATTCACAGTACCTTTATACTACCAGATCGTGTTCTTTATTATCTCGGATGGCGCTGCCCAACTGTGGGTGTGGCCTTGTAGGTGGATCAAACATAAAAAAAATTATTTTAATAGATTTGTAGAAAAATCTCTTACCTCTAAAACCCTGTTTGATCATTGTAAATCCGTTTTAATTGTCAAAAAATATTTAACTTTAAAGACATCAATTTTTAAGACGAACTACGTTTGACCTTGAACCTCTGGGACCATGTATGTCACTCAAAAAACAGCCTAAATATGGCTGTGTTAAAATTGAAATATCTTTTGACAGTTTATTTGATTTACAAAGTTAAAAAAGGGTTTTAAGGTAAGAGATGTCTCTACAAATCTGTTAACATAAATATTTTGTTAAAATCGATCCACCTTTAAGGCCAGGTCAATCAAAAATCCTTACTAAAAATCAAAAACCTTAAAATTTTGAAAACAGTGATTTTTACTGATAGAATATTTTGAATTATATAGATTCTGATTTAGCCGGTAAAACACAACTTTCTACGTATAAATCCCAGATAGGGTTTATAATATTTTGCTCCAGCCACGCCGTGTCGATTGAGATTCCACAAGCTTTTGTTCAGCAACGTAAAAATTTTCAACCCTTTGGACATCAAAAGGCCTTGCCCTGTTCCATCCATTCAATATTTTTTTATTGGTCAAATTTGATTTCTAGGTATTCGAAAAACAGTTAAAAATTAAATTTGCTTTCAGCAATAGAAAAAAAAAATAATTATTTTCATCATCACATTCTGTACCAATCTGTTTAACACGAAAAATTCCGTACAAAAATCCGTCCGGTTAGGATGAAATCCGTACAGTTGGTAGTCTTAAAACAACGTTATCAATTAAAGCTATTTCAGGATAAAAAGCAAAGTAATCCACTTTAACGACCCCCGGGTCTTTTGTGGTCTCTGTTGCAAGTTTCTGCTCATTTCTAGGCGTCCGAAGGTTATGTGTGGTGAGTCACCCATATCCTCTTTTTACGCAAATGGACCTACGTTTTACTTCCCCATCCGATAGAAGGCGTGGTCAGGCAAATCTCGTCTCGAAAAATGCCACCGTGTCCGTCCGGGATTGAACCCAGGCCATACTGGGATTTAGAGGCTACCACGCTAACCACTAAACCACCGGACCCGGATTTCAGGATAAATGTCAGATAAAAACATGACTACAATTGGGTCCTTTTTTGTCCAATCAGCCTCAATTTTTCAACAGACGATAGCTCGGAAGCTGATCCTCTGATTTTCAAAGTAAACAACTAAACAATTGAGTCTTTGTGAAATTTGCAATTCTCTCGTATTTAGATATTTTTCTTATTTTTCCAAAATCAAGGCTAACATTTAAAAACAGCTAAAACTACAAATTTTTAAGCCATTCAAAAACATATACAGCCATTCCACGTCAAACAGGAAGGATCCCAATCAAAAATGCTCCAATTTGGGTAAAATTTGGCATGAGAGTTCCTTGGCAAATATAATTTGACCCAAATTTGTTCGTTTGAGGATAAATATGAAACAGGGTGGTTAAACATTGGCTTTTTTCGATTTTCATTAAAACCAATTTTTTCTAAAAATCTTGCCTCTGGAACGGATGAAACAATTTTGGAATTTCACGATCCAAATTATTTGTTATTTGTTGGGCTTTTAAGACAAAATATGCTGAGGTCAAAAAAAACCAGTTGAGTATTTCAGTTCCTATGAAAATTTAATTTGTTTACCAAAGAGCATTTTCCCAGATTTCTTGTAATATTATACATAACATATCCAAAAATTGTGAATATTCATTAACAGGATTCGGAGGTATGATTTTTTGAACATAAAACTGTGTTTTTCAACGTGACGCTCCCGAAAAAAATTAAAAAAGAAAAAAAAAAACAACTTTTTTCATTAAAACTGCGATACCTTAAAAAAAAGCGATAATCTGTACATTTTTTGGTTATTAACAATCAAATACGCATATTCGAATTATGAAATATCCGAGCAAAAAGTATGTTTGATTGATGTGAACAAAAATTAAAGAAAGTCTTAATTTTCAATATGATTTTTGGCCTTTTTCCAATCAAGACTAACATTTCAAAAGGGCTTAACATTGAATTTTTGGCTCTTTTGAAATGTTAGACTTGATTGCAAAAAAATAAAATAATGTTTTCGAAAAGATCGGAAAATTTCACGAATGTTATATTTCCTCACATTGAAAATCGGACCATTAGTTGCTGAAATATCGACATTAGAAAATTGAGGATTGTTTGGATAAGACTACGAAAACTTCAATTTTCCTGTTTCTTTTCTTTTAGCCGCTGTATCTCAGCAACCAGTGGTCCAATCTTCAATGCCTCTCGGACAAGCCAATTTTTCTGAACTCTTGAAAAAAATATTTTCAGAAATGGTCACTCATGGTCACTATTTTTAAAAATCGAAAAACTGAAAATATTTCGCTAAAATCAAACTCTCGGTGGCTATATCTTGAAAACGGAGCCCTTTATCAAAAAAATCTGTATTGTAGTTTTGGATTGCAAATTCAATTTTGCATAAAAAATTAGGTCAAAATTAGTTTTTGTATAAAATTTCGATTTTTTCCAAAATTCACTATTTAAAAAAAATCATGGCTCGGCGGCAGATTTTTTGACCATATTTCTTTAATGTTCAAAAGTTGCGGGGTTTTGTCCCCTAAAACATATCAAAAAATCTCAAAAATAAAAAATACATATTTTAGGGAAATTGAGTTTTTGTGAAAAAAAAAGTTGATTAAAATATCTGCAAATTTTTTTTCCGTGTACCTATTTTTTCACAAAAGTCCTCATCAATTTCTACAACTTTGCCAAAGACACCAAATTGATCAGAAAAATCACTCAAAAGTTACAGCTGTTTGAATATTTACGTACCATTTTTTGTATTGACAGCTGCCAAAATTGTATGGTGACTTGTATGGGTAAACCAATGACACAAAATTGCTTATTCGGTCATAGGGAAGGCCTTCACAAAGTTTGAGTCAAATAAAAAAATACAAATAAAATCCATTTCTTGGTTTGGTAGAGAATTTCTCACTTTTTGATTACAAATTCAATTTTACATAAAAAAATAGGTCAAAAAATTCCATGCATGAATTTAGATTTTTCCAAAAATAAGTTGTTTTATAAATTCATAACTCGGCGGCAACAGTTTTTACCATACTTATCTTTGGCTCAAAAGTTGTGGGTTTTGGTCCCCTGAAACATATCAAAAAATCTCAAATAAAAAAAAAAAACAATTTTTTGAAAATTGAGTTCTTGTAAAAAAAAATTTAAAAAAAATAAAAATAAAATCCTTGTACCTATTTTTTCTCAACAATGCTCACAACTTTGCCGAAGACACCAAATTGATCAGAAAATTCATTCAAAACTTACAGATTTTCGAATATTGACGTACCATTTTTGTAAGGACAGCTGCCAAATTTTGTATGGAGACTTGTATGGGTGAAACAATGACACAAAATGGCTTCACAAAGTTTCAGCCAAATAAAAAAATACAAATAATATCCATTTCCGGTTTTGGTGAAGAATTTTTGTGTAAAAAAGATGAGTTAAATTCAGGAGTTCCAAAAAAATTGGAGGCACAATATCATCCCACAAGCAAGGGTCCTGATTTTCAATGAACAGAAACCACTCACTTATTGCCTATCCATTCGTCGCCTATTCCAACCCGCTAGCATTCATGAGCGAATGATACTCGCAAGCAGCCAGCGAGTGGCCCGAACTGTTCACTCAGCGAACAAATACATCGTGAAAATATTTGCCTACTCCGTCGCTCGACGACACTCACACACTACCATGCTCAGCGAAGAGCCATTCTCACAAAATGCCAGAGCGGCAGTCTTTTTGTCTTCACGCCCTCAGTTTGCCATCAATTTGATTTTTTCTTGGTGGAAATTTCTTTGAATGGTGTCTATAATGTCATGAAATCAAAATAAATGCAAAATTTAATTGATAACATTGATTTTAAGCAACCCAAATCAATGAGTATAACGCATTGCATCAGAGAAAAAATGTTTTCAGTGAAGAGTGATCGGAGACGATCGGCCTGCCGGAGCCGTTCGGAGACTGAGCCGATCAGAGAGAGAAGGAGAGTAGAAGAGAGAGTGTTCGGGAGCGAATGGTGTGAAAGTGACAAACGGTAGGAATTCATCAGGGCAGTATCGCATCGCCTGCTATAGAGGAGAAAATCGTGACGTCAGAAATGAACTCAAATCACTCAAAGTTCATTTTGTGAGTGACTTTAACATTTTGGCCTAGTTTGACAGCTAGATTGTCCCCAGTTTTCTGTGGGAGAGAAAAGGAGGCGAATACTTTATGAAAATCATACCTGTCAAAATTCCTAGCCTCAAAATTTTGTCGCGGGTTGCTTTTCTCCTCTATTTGTGCTCGCGAATTGAGTGGTTGATTTTGAGCAATCAGGACCCTTGCCCACAAGTATGGAACAGGCAATTTGGAGGCATTGTTTTTGCATACATATAACGCTTTGCAAAATTTTTTCATCGTTTTGGAAAACAACCAGATTGAAGGAATGACCTAATATTTGAAAAGGGCTTTTGTCATGATTGTTAACGCTGCCTACAAATTTTTATTTTGATCACCAAATTCACCAACCGTGCAATCGAAACGCTGTCCCAACAGGATTCACAACAATCCCGGAACCCTGCTCGAACAGAGTCGACGAGCCGTCGGCATCGGCGTCGACGTCGATGAACATGAAGCCCTCTCCCTCTATCATTCACATACAAAAAAAACTACGCCTGCTACTGACTTCCATTCTTCACACAAGGCCTATCCTCCCAGCGTCAGTGCTCCCAGAATCCCGGCCCCAGGATTAGTTCGAGGGCCGTTGGTGCGGTTGGAAAAAAGCGCATCGGCAGTTATTTATGATCGCTTTTTCACCCACCTCACCGTCGTCCCATTCAATTCCCCAGCAGCACGAAGAGAGGAGTGGAGTTGAGCGTTGAAAAAAAAATCTCCCTCAACGGCACTTTCGGAAGGGCGCCTCAATGTATGCCATCCACTTAGCACGAAGGACAATGCGTGCGTAGACTCTGGTGCTGCCACATCGTGGTGAGTAGGGTAAGGTGGGCGATTTTGAACATTTTTGCTCGTCAATATGTCAAAGCGACAGAGATTTTGAAATTTAGAAATTAAACAATAAAATAAAACAGAAGAGTAAGTTCAACAATTGCTCAGCTCACCCGTACAGAGCGACTCCCTGGACCACAAAAGTGGTCCCCGGTGGAGCAGCGCAGATAAAATGTATGGATGCTGTATCGAGCCTGGAAGATTAAACGCGCGGCACGCGGAGATTTATTGCCGCGGTTCAGCAAACGCGGTAGGTGGGGGGGTGGTGGTACCAATTCCGAAACCGATGACGAGCGTCCTTCTTCATGTCGATGGTGTTCGTCAAACCGTGACGGTACTAGATTGCAAATCGAAGAGTGAGATTTTTTTTTAAATATAAGCAATTTTCTACCAAAACAGGAAATGGATTTTATTTGTTTTTTTTTTTGAGTTGGCTCATACTTTGTGGGGGCTTTCCCTATAACCAAAGAAGCCATTTTGGATCACCCCCCAAGTCTCAATACAATTTACAATTTCCATACAATTTCCATACAAAAATGGTTTGAAAATCTGTAATTTTTGAAGAAATTTTATGATCAAAGACACCAAGTCTTTGGTAAAGTTATAAGTATTGATAGGACTATTCCGAAAAATTTGGTACACGGCGAAAAATATTTTGTTTATTTTTTAATCAACTTTTTTTCACAAAAAATGCCAAAATTCGTATTTTTTTTTATTTTTGAGATTTTTTTTATAAATTTAAGGGGACCAAAACCCACAACTTTTGAGCCAAAGAGTAATATGGTCAAAACTTTTGCCGAAGAATTATGGTTTTTTTATATTAGTAATTTTTGGAATAAATTGAAATTTTGTACAAAATGCTTTAGATCTAATTTTTTATGTAAATTTTAATATGCAATCAAAGAGTACTTCAAAGATTTTTAATAAAGTACCCCGTTTTCCAAAATATAGCCACCGAAAGTTTAATTTCAGCGAAATATTTGCAGTTTTTCAATTTTTTTTTAAATAGCAACCATGAGTGACCATTTATGAAATATTGTTTTGAAAATTCGACTCTTTAAAAAAACGTTACTTAACCCACCTTTAGGTGGTTGGTGCCTTCCTCACATTTAGAGCGTAATGCTATCCAAAATAGAAAAAGTGTTCTATCAATTTGACTCTTTATTCATACCATCAGATTGGGTAGTCAGATCTTCATAATTCAGGGCACATATGTGCTTATAACTTTTGATAGGGTTGTCAGATCCGCAATCTCTTGAACTCGTTGGAAAGGTCTTTTGATTACCTATCCAACGACAGGTCGTATGAAAGATCCGGGCAACGTTTTCATCGATATATATGAGATCCGGCCTCTAAAAAGTTCATAAATAACACTTAAGTGCTTATAACTTTTGATAGGGTTGTCAGATCTGCAATCTCTTGAACTCGTTGGAAAGGTCTTTTGAATACCTTTCTAAAAATGTATAACATGACGGGGTTTCTTACAAAAACCACCCTTTTTACAATCTTCCGGACTTTTGTTAAAATCGTTTTTTTAGCGTAACTTTTAAAGTACTTAACTAAACTTTATAATTTTCAATAGCGACTTATGGGACCCCAAGACGGATCGAATGAGACCAAAACGGTCCAAATCGGTTCAGCCAGTGCCGAGATAATCCAGTGCAAATTTTTTTGATCAACATCCCACCACACACACAGACATTTGCTCAGAATTTGATTCTGAGTCGATATGTATACATGAAGGTGGGTCTAGGAAGTCAAATTAAGAATTTCGTTTTTCGAGTGATTTTATAGCCTTTCCTCAGTAAGGTGAGGAAGGCAAAACCTAAAATCGTGATAACTCGTGATGGTAACCAGCAAACCCCTTGCATTTATAAATGGGTAATTCTTTACCAGCTCACACGAAATCGGGAAAAGATGCCTCGACCCCTTTTCGATTTGCGTGAAACATTGTCTTAAGGGGTAACTTTTATCCCTGATCACGAATCCGAGGTCCGTTTATTGATATCTCGTGACGGAGGGGCGGTACGACCCCTTCCATTTTTGAACATGCGAAAAAAGAGGCGTTTTTCAATAATTTGCAGCTGGAAACGGTGATGAGATAGAAATTTGGTGTCAGAAGGACTTTTATGTAAAATTGGACGCCCAATTTGATGGCGTACTCAAAATTTCGAAAAAAAAAACGTATTTTTCATCGAAAAAAACACTAAAACGTTTTAAAAACTCTCCCATTTTCCGTTACTCGACTGTAAATTTTTTTGGAACATGTCATTTTGAGAGAAATTTAATGTTTTTTTCGAATATACATTGACCCAACAACAACAGGTACACACACACACTGTACCTGTTGTACTTCGACCGCGGCACCGTCAAGATTCAAGACCTGCGGCGAACTAAGGCGTTGGACGGGTTTTAGGGAAACTGGCGGTTCTACTCAAAGAACCCGTCGGACGCAGCACAATGCCACCGTTGCCAGAAATTCGGCCACGGCTCGCGGAACTGCAACCTCCCGCCCCGCTGTGTGAAGTGCGGTGAATCACACCTCTCTGAGGCGTGTGCACTGCCGTGCAAAGTGGACTTGGGGGACAAGGCAGAGCAAACGAAGGCGCGCATCAAGTGCGCCAACTGTGGAGGTAACCATACCAGCAACTACCGTGGATGTAGCGCACGGAGAAACTACCTCGAGGAGCAGGAAAAGAGGAAGAAGAAAGCAGCAGCGTCCCACCCTCCTCAGCGAAGTACGAGCGTTACCGTGCCGGCAGCTGGTCATCGTACGGTTCCAGCGGACAGCTCAGCGTTCCCTCCTGGATGGGGGCGTTCGTTCGCCAGCGTGGTTGCTGCCGGTAGTGGCAATGCGTCCCAGCAAGAAGTTACCGGGGAAGATCTCTTTACCCTGCCAGAGTTCTTTGCTCTCGCAGGGGAGATGATGACGCGGTTTCGGACCTGCCGTAACAAAGCGGAGCAATTCCTGGCCCTTGGGGAGCTGATGATCAAGCACATCTATAAAGGATAAAAATCTGTGATCTAGTTCTAAGCTTTCTCTATTTCTATCCCCTTTCCCTTGCAATCTTAGTAAGTTTTTTTTTAATTTTTCTTACTCTTGGTGACACCTTTATTTACAAGCAATAATTGTTCCAAAATGGATTATGATGTAAAACACACAGCTGAAAGGATCTCCAAAACTCTGTTATGTACCTCAATAGCACTTATTGTATCTTGATTATTCACCAATAAAACCGAATTGAATTGAAAATTTTGAATTTTGAGATTACAGGCCGGAAAAGTCTTAAAAATTCAGGAAGTGGAATATTTTTTCTAAATACAGCGAAATCGCTCTGCGTCAATTTTGAAGGGACCGTCGAGAATGGAAGGTAAAATTAACTGGCTTATGGATCAATAATTCGAGATGATCGACTACTAGAGAGTCGACTGTATTTTTATTCTTTGCAAATTCAAGCCAGTGGCATAACTGTTATAAAGCAGAAAGTATGTCGTGAATTTTTTTTTTGATTTTATTTGTAATTTGAAATTTGAGTTTTTTGTCCTTTCAGATTAGTGGTCAAAATTTCACAGTTAAAAATTTAGACTGAAAATGTGGCAAAGCACTAAAATAGCTGTGAATTTCCAAATTTTTTTAGGTAAAATTACACATTTTTCTGACATAAAAGATGTACTCATTTCCAGATGTTAAATTACCTTGATTTTTTTTACCTGTGTTTAGATATGGTTTCAGGTTTTTCAGTATTCAAGCATATTTGGGACCTTCCAGATTTCAGCATTTTGATTGACGTGTTCCCAGCCACAATTTGAGTGTCCGCATTGGCTATAGCATCACTTCACATGAAACTGTGCTCTGTTTCTAAATGCATAGTTGTCCCACGTGAAATTTTGAGATTTTCGAGTTGTTTGGATCAATTTTATTACCTTTAAGATTCTTTAAAATTAAACCAAAGAAATAATCTAAAAAGTGTTATAACTTTAAAATAGTTCAAAAATTTATTTTTGCGATTATAAAATCTTGAAAAATGGGGATTCCTGAAACAAGAATGCCTACATGGAAACAATGAAGTTATACAAACTTCTAAAGATTTTTTATTTGCTTAAAAACACGTTTGTTGACCTAGCCAAATTTATGATGGTGGAGCTTATAAGACAAGATTGCATTTATAGTGATTCAAAGTTATAAAATTCAAATGCGTTATTCTTATTTGCTTAAAAAGAATGTGCATTTCTTGATCGTCTAGTGATCAGAACGATAATTTTTAAGATGAAAAGTTTCATTTTCAGCCCTCGCGAAAAATCAAATGCTTCGTTCACTAAATCACAATCAAAAGCTTATCCAAATTGCACAGCTTTAAGAAGAAACTATCTACGAATACATTACAGACAACAGGTCAAACTGTGTGACCACATAATTTCACCAAACATCACGTACCAAAATCAACATTCAGCTGAAACGGAACGTAGAGATTTGGGACCATCCATAAACCAGGTAAACCCTTTGGGGGGGGGGGGGGTATTGCGATTGGCCACGCTCCATACAAAAAAGTTTTTTTTTGTATGGATAATTGTCCACGAGGAGGGGGGTTGGGGGGGGGGTTGAGATTTAAAAAAAGGGTCTACGTGGTTTTTGGATAGTCCCTTTAGCAAAGATCACGATTTCTCTAGCTCGTCAGCCGTAACCTCTTTTTTTTTTTGGGAGTCAAAGTAAACTTTTATCTGGCCACTTTTACCGGAAATTCGACGTCTCAAGCTCGAGAACAAACTTCGCTGCGGCACGGACTCGTTTGTGGGCACATAAATCACAGCGTCGTCAGCTATCTTAATCGAAATCAATAGCCTCGATCGAATGGTTACTCACGAGAGTTCGGGGCTGCCTAACATTTTGTGTTACATATCTAAAATATTTGTCTGTAAAAGCATCAAAATCGATAAAAAGAGGTTTATAATAACATCAGCTTCCGGAGCACCATTTTAGAGAGTGATAGTTTTCCTCCTCTTAACGAAACCTTCTAGAGATCCATCAGCAACGCCACCGTCAGCCACTCCAGTTTCGCTAAGCCACTTTAGAGCACCAAATTGCACCATCGAGGGCAGCCATTTAGCCACTCCGAGTGCTTCAGCTGCTGATGGATTCACTTTGCATAAAATGGTTTTGGTAGCGAGCGCTTTTCCGACGCAAAATGCTTTCAGGAAGGAAGTTTGATTGGAAATTTTTCACGAAACCTTACTTCACCTCGAAAAAGTAATCAACAATCTTCAAATTCTCACGCCAATTAGAGTCAAGCCCCCCTTGGAGAGTGGGAGTGGGGAACGGGAAATTGTTTTCCCACATTATCACCCTCACAGCTAAAGCTTTCTGCCCGTGATGGCAGCACACCGCAAAAGTCGTAAATATTTTTCTGTATGCTTCGTTTTCGCAAGAAAAAGCTCCAAACCATTTCGGGGAACGGGACGCGGAGCGGTGGTGCTTTCATTTCTCACGACGGCAAACAGTGGAAAGTCGGTGTCCTCACGCTAAATAAATTATCACGATTAACGTGGTAATTCTCACCACCAGTCAGCGGCAGCCAGAATGCAGGACTTTGTGATTCTTCGTTTCAGGCGGGATTCCAGTGGGAATCGCGATTTAAAAAAAGAATCAAATTAATCAAAATAATCAAAAGAATCAAAATAATAAAAAGAATCAAAACGAATCAAAACGAATCAAAACAAATCAAAACGAATCAAAACGAATCAAAACGAATCAAAACGAATCAAAACGAATCAAAACGAATCAAAACGAATCAAAACGAATCAAAACGAATCAAAAGAATCAAAAGAATCAAAAGAATAAAAACGAATCAAAACGAATCAAAACGAATCAAAACGAATCAAAACGAATCAAAAGAATCAAAAGAATCAAAAGAATCAAAAGAATCAAAAGAATCAAAAGAATCAAAAGTATCAAAAGAATCAAAAGATCAAAAGAATCAAAAAAATCAAAAGAATCAAAAGAATCAAAAGAATCAAAAGAATCAAAAGAATCAAAACGAATCAAAACGAATCAAAACGAATCAAAACGAATCAAAACGAATCAAAACGAATCAAAACGAATCAAAACAAATCATAACGAATCAAAACGAATCAAAACGAATCAAAACGGATCAAAACGAATCAAAACGAATCAAAAGAATCAAAACGAATCAAAACGAATCAAAAGAATCAAAAGAATCAAAAGAATCAAAAGAATCAAAAGAATAAAAAGAATAAAAAGAATCAAAAGAATCAAAAGAATCAAAAGAATCAAAAGAATCAAAAGAATCAAAAGAATCAAAAGAATCAAAAGAATCAAAAGAATCAAAAGAATCAAAAGAATCAAAAGAATCAAAAGAATCAAAAGAATCAAAAGAATCAAAAGAATCAAAAGAATCAAAAGAATCGAACGAATCAAACGAATCAAACAAATCAAACGATTCGAACGTATCGAACGAATCAAAACGAATCAAAACGAATCAAAACGAATCAAAACGAATCAAAACGAATCAAAACGAATCAAAACGAATCAAAACGAATCAAAACGAATCAAAACGAATCAAAACGAATCAAAATGAATCAAAACGAATCAAAACGAATCAAAACGAATCAAAACGAATCAAAACGAATCAAAACGAATCAAAACGAATCAAAACGAATCAAAACGAATCAAAACGAATCAAAACGAATCAAAACGAATCAAAACGAATCAAAACGAATCAAAACGAATCAAAACGAATCAAAACGAATCAAAACGAATCAAAACGAATCAAAACGAATCAAAACGAATCAAAACGAATCAAAACGAATCAAAACGAATCAAAACGAATCAAAACGAATCAAAACGAATCAAAACGAATCAAAACGAATCAAAACGAATCAAAACGAATCAAAACGAATCAAAACGAATCAAAACGAATCAAAACGAATCAAAACAAATCAAAACGAATCAAAACGAATCAAAACGAATCAAAACGAATCAAAACGAATCAAAACGAATCAAAACGAATCAAAACGAATCAAAACGAATCAAAACGAATCAAAACGAATCAAAACGAATCAAAACGAATCAAAACGAATCAAAACGAATCAAAACGAATCAAAACGAATCAAAACGAATCAAAACGAATCAAAACGAATCAAAACGAATCAAAACGAATCAAAACGAATCAAAACGAATCAAAACGAATCAAAACGAATCAAAACGAATCAAAACGAATCAAAAGAATCGAACGAATCGAATGAATCGAACGAATCGAACGAATCGAACGAATCGAACGAATCGAACGAATCGAACGAATCGAACGAATCGAACGAATCGAACGAATCGAACGAATCGAACGAATCAAACCAATCGAACGTATCGAACGAATCGAACGAATCGAACGAATCGAGCGAATCAAGAGAATGATAAAAACTAAAATAAAAATTGAGAGATGAGAGATGAGCAGGGATGGAATAATCGCAAAAAATCAATTTCGCTAACGAACTTTCTTCACCCACGAAAGAGAGAGGAGGCAAATCACGCAAAAGAAATTCGCTCCCGAAATTCTTCAAGAAAATCAATGTGCTGATAATTTTTTGTGAATTTCCTTGTCAGCACCACTTAAAAATATGTATTTCACTCTGTTTACACACATTGCCATCTACAAAATGTGACAGGTCATTTTTTGACGTGTGACGTTACACTTGCATGTGTAGTAGTGAAAAAGATGTTTCGCCGAATAATCAAGATGATGATTTTTTTGGATTCCTTTTGCCGATCTTACGTGCGCGAGAGAGGAGAGCCATGCTCCCTTCGGATTTTTTCTCTTGGAGAATGTCCAATGATTTTCTTTTGATGATGATTCCATCGCTGGAGATGAAAGATGAGAAATGAGAAATGAGAAATGAGAAATGAGAAATGAGAAATGAGAAATGAGAAATGAGAAATGAGAAATGAGAAATGAGAAATGAGAAATGAGAAATGAGAAATGAGAAATGAGAAATGAGAAATGAGAAATGAGAAATGAGAAATGAGAAATGAGAAATGAGAAATGAGAAATGAGAAATGAGAAATGTGAAATGAGAAATGAGAAATGTGAAATGAGAAATGAAAAATGAGAAATGAGAAATGAGAAATGAGAAATGAGAAATGAGAAATGAGAAATGAGAAATGAGAAATGAGAAATGAGAAATGAGAAATGAGAAATGAGAAATGCGAAAATTTATTTCTGAACCGAAATTTGATTTTATTGTCGAATCAAGTGGATTTCTCTCCCGGATCGCCATTCATTCGGGATGTATTTCAAACATGGCAAGTAACGGGCAACGTGGTGAGCGGAGGGAGCAGGAGAGGAACAGAAGAGGACAGAGGACACTGACTAAGCTGCTTGTTCTTTTCCGCTCCAGTTGTTTTGGCTCGCCATGAATTTTGCACTCTCCACGGGAAATGAAGCACTAGCGAGCCAGCAAGCGATGAAGAAATGGTCGAGCTTGTAGAACATGGCGTGTAAACAGCAGTGCTTTAGGTCGTCCTGCTGGTTGGTGGTCGGACTGGTCGGAGTCTATGGCGCGCTCGGGAACGGTATCACTTGGCCACGGTCTCCACTGTATTATCAACTGCAACTATAAGGGCGAGCATGGTGACACGCTTTGGAGATCTAAAATTGTTAATTAAGTTTTTTTCAAAATTTGTAACTATGACGAATATAAATTTAAATTTCAAAATATTTTTTTTTACCAAATTCCTAATCAAGCCGTCACCCTGACACCCTGTTAAAACTGTGCAAAATGAAAAGATTGACCCCCCGCGGCCAGCGTCCACCAGCAGTGTGTGACCTCGGTGACGACAACAGTCGTCGAGCTGCAGTTACGGGTCCGGCCAAATCGGGGAAGATAACACAATAAACTCCTGGAACCCGGTAGACAGGACACCACCAGGTTTACTTCCACGGTTCAAGGCGTTGGGCAGCTTCCACGTTTTTTTTTTCAACGTGAGAAAGGATTTATTGCAGATTACCCTTTTGGGGGGTCTCCACAGCGAGCGAATCCTCCGTTGCAAGTGAGGTGAATATTTCATTACAAAACAATCGGATCGGGATAAATGGGAAAAGGTGGTGCGTCCTGGTTTGGACACGGGGTGAAATATGACCCCGGGCTGAACTGAGCGAGTGATTGGATATCAGTGGATTTTTTTTAATTTCTGAATTTTCAACTCAATTATCGATGGTTTATCGAATTACTCGAGTGAGTTCTGTTTGTAGGGACATTAATCTGCAGTTGAATTGATACTACTGGTTCCTTGAAATTTTTGTTCGAGCATTTCCAACATCAAGTTCTATCCAGAGAACTTTTAATCCGAATCTAGGTCACCCCGTATGCTAAATATGGTGAGCAGCAAAAGTCACTCAAATCCCACTCACTTTCACAACAAAATACAAACACACAGACGCAATCATCTTAGCAGTAGCAGCCAGCATCATCACGACCCTCCCCTCAACTCAACTCTGGCAGAAAACCCTATTATCAAGGATGAAACATTTATACGGCACTTGAGCTTATTATTATGAATGTCTGACGACTGTCAGCTTTTGCCTTCTTCTCGAATGACGACGACGATGGTGGTGGTTGTGTGCTCTAGCGCATGTAAAATTCTTTGCCTGTAAGCAAAGTGCCGCAAAAATCTGGGAAATTTAATCTTTGTGAGTAGTTTTTGCTGTTTGCGGCAGTGGCTGTGTGTGTTTGTGTGCTGCATTTTTCCAGCAGGAAAAATATGACAACAAAGTGCGTAGCATTGTAGCTTTTCAAAAAGAGGGGGTACTTGTGCTGTGCACTCTCAACTCTACTTGGAGTTGATGTAGTCGAGTTAGGATGTCTTTTATGTTTCAAGAGTCTTCAGTTCCGCATGATTACGGCACTTTACTGGATAATTTGTCCCCTAGAGTTACTTGATGTGAACTTCCCAAGGTTTTCGCAATTTTTGAAAGTTTTGGAATTTTATTCTTGTTCTTGTTCTTGTTCTTGTTCTTGTTCTTGTTCTTGTTCTTGTTCTTGTTCTTGTTCTTGTTCTTGTTCTTGTTCTTGTTCTTGTTCTTGTTCTTGTTCTTGTTCTTGTTCTTGTTCTTGTTCTTGTTCTTGTTCTTGTTCTTGTTCTTGTTCTTGTTCTTGTTCTTGTTCTTGTTCTTGTTCTTGTTCTTGTTCTTGTTCTTGTTCTTGTTCTTGTTCTTGTTCTTGTTCTTGTTCTTGTTCTTGTTCTTGTTCTTGTTCTTGTTCTTGTTCTTGTTCTTGTTCTTGTTCTTGTTCTTGTTCTTGTTCTTGTTCAAAAAATTTTCAAAATTCAAATCAATTCAAAATCAATTGACAAAATTGTCAAAATTGTCAAAATTGTCAAAATTGTCAAAATTGTCAAAATTGTCAAAATTGTCAAAATTGTCAAAATTGTCAAAATTGTCAAAATTGTCAAAATTGTCAAAATTGTCAAAATTGTCAAAATTGTCAAAATTGTCAAAATTGTCAAAATTGTCAAAATTGTCAAAATTGTCAAAATTGTCAAAATTGTCAAAATTGTCAAAATTGTCAAAATTGTCAAAATTGTCAAAATTGTCAAAATTGTCAAAATTGTCAAAATTGTCAAAATTGTCAAAATTGTCAAAATTGTCAAAATTGTCAAAATTGTCAAAATTGTCAAAATTGTCAAAATTGTCAAAATTGTCAAAATTGTCAAAATTGTCAAAATTGTCAAAATTGTCAAAATTGTCAAAATTGTCAAAATTGTCAAAATTGTCAAAATTGTCAAAATTGTCAAAATTGTCAAAATTGTCAAAATTGTCAAAATTGTCAAAATTGTCAAAATTGTCAAAATTGTCAAAATTGTCAAAATTGTCAAAATTGTCAAAATTGTCAAAATTGTCAAAATTGTCAAAATTGTCAAAATTGACAAAATTGACAAAATTGACAAAATTGACAAAATTGACAAAATTGACAAAATTGACAAAATTGACAAAATTGACAAAATTGTCAAAATTGTTTTTGTTTTTGTTTTTGTTTTTGTTTTTGTTTTTGTTTTTGTTTTTGTTTTTGTTTTTGTTTTTGTTTTTGTTTTTGTTTTTGTTTTTGTTTTTGTTTTTGTTTTTGTTTTTGTTTTTGTTTTTGTTTTTGTTTTTGTTTTTGTTTTTGTTTTTGTTTTTGTTTTTGTTTTTGTTTTTGTTTTTGTTTTTGTTTTTGTTTTTGTTTTTGTTTTTGTTTTTGTTTTTGTTTTTGTTTTTGTTTTTGTTTTTGTTTTTGTTTTTGTTTTGGTTTTGGTTTTTGTTTTTGTTTTTGTTTTTGTTTTTGTTTTTGTTTTTGTTTTTGTTTTTGTTTTTGTTTTTGTTTTTGTTTTTGTTTTTGTTTTTGTTTTTGTTTTTGTTTTTGTTTTTGTTTTTGTTTTTGTTTTTGTTTTTGTTTTTGTTTTTGTTTTTGTTTTTGTTTTTGTTTTTGTTTTTGTTTTTGTTTTTGTTTTTGTTTTTGTTTTTGTTTTTGTTTTTGTTTTTGTTTTTGTTTTTGTTTTTGTTTTTGTTTTTGTTTTTGTTTTTGTTTTTGTTTTTGTTTTTGTTTTTGTTTTTGTTTTTGTTTTTGTTTTTGTTTTTGTTTTTGTTTTTGTTTTTGTTTTTGTTTTTGTTTTTGTTTTTGTTTTTGTTTTTGTTTTTGTTTTTGTTTTTGTTTTTGTTTTTGTTTTTGTTTTTGTTTTTGTTTTTGTTTTTGTTTTTGTTTTTGTTTTTGTTTTTGTTTTTGTTTTTGTTTTTGTTTTTGATTTTGTTTTTGTTTTTGTTTTTGTTTTTGTTTTTGTTTTTGTTTTTGTTTTTGTTTTTGTTTTTGTTTTTGTTTTTGTTTTTGTTTTTGTTTTTGTTTTTGTTTTTGTTTTTGTTTTTGTTTTTGTTTTTGTTTTGTTTTTGTTTTTGTTTTTGTTTTTGTTTTTGTTTTTGTTTTTGTTTTTGTTTTTGTTTTTGTTTTTGTTTTTGTTTTTGTTTTTGTTTTTGTTTTTGTTTTTTTTTTTGTTTTTTTTTTTGTTTTTGTTTTTGTTTTTGTTTTTGTTTTTGTTTTTGTTTTTGTTTTTGTTTTTGTTTTTGTTTTTGTTTTTGTTTTTGTTTTTGTTTTTGTTTTTGTTTTTGTTTTTGTTTTTGTTTTTGTTTTTGTTTTTGTTTTTGTTTTTGTTTTGTTTTTGTTTTTGTTTTTGTTTTTGTTTTTGTTTTTGTTTTTGTTTTTGTTTTTGTTTTTGTTTTTGTTTTTGTTTTTGTTTTTGTTTTTGTTTTTGTTTTTGTTTTTGTTTTTGTTTTTGTTTTTGTTTTGTTTTTGTTTTTGTTTTTGTTTTTGTTTTTGTTTTTGTTTTTGTTTTTGTTTTTGTTTTTGTTTTTGTTTTTGTTTTTGTTTTTGTTTTTGTTTTTGTTTTTGTTTTTGTTTTTGTTTTTGTTTTTGTTTTTGTTTTTGTTTTTGTTTTTGTTTTTGTTTTTGTTTTTGTTTTTGTTTTTGTTTTTGTTTTTGTTTTTGTTTTTGTTTTTGTTTTTGTTTTTGTTTTTGTTTTTGTTTTTGTTTTTGTTTTTGTTTTTGTTTTTGTTTTTGTTTTTGTTTTTGTTTTTGTTTTTGTTTTTGTTTTTGTTTTTGTTTTTGTTTTTGTTTTTGTTTTTGTTTTTGTTTTTGTTTTTGTTTTTGTTTTTGTTTTTGTTTTTGTTTTTGTTTTTGTTTTTGTTTTTGTTTTTGTTTTTGTTTTTGTTTTTGTTTTTGTTTTTGTTTTTGTTTTTGTTTTTGTTTTTGTTTTTGTTTTTGTTTTTGTTTTTGTTTTTGTTTTTGTTTTTGTTTTTGTTTTTGTTTTTGTTTTTGTTTTTGTTTTTGTTTTTGTTTTGTTTTTGTTTTTGTTTTTGTTTTTGTTTTTGTTTTTGTTTTTGTTTTTGTTTTTGTTTTTGTTTTTGTTTTTGTTTTTGTTTTTGTTTTTGTTTTTGTTTTTGTTTTTGTTTTTGTTTTTGTTTTTGTTTTTGTTTTTGTTTTGTTTTTGATTTGCATTATTAACTTATGGTGATGCTTGTTAATGCAAAAATTATTCTTAAAGAAAAATATGATTTTTGAATTCATATTTTTTATTAATTGGTTATGAAAACTATCAACACTTTATTGAATTAAAAACAAAACTTTTCGCAAAATTTAAGCCAGAAATTAGTTTATTTGTACCGAAATATTTTTCAAGTCATCATTTAAAATTCATGCGGCATAAATATAATTAAAATTGAATGTTAAATATCGATTTATATGTAGTGTTTTCAAAGTTCTGGAAATATTTTTAAAATTTAATGCTGGGCAGAAATAGATGAACGATATTTTAGCAAATTGAAAATCATCATATTTAAAGAAAATTTTATCGCTAGTCTATTTTTCAAAAACGATGAATTTATCAAGAATTTGCAAGAGTGTTTTACGACTGTATAATTTGATTGTTTTTTCTTTGCTTTTAAATGATTGCTTGAGTTCTTTTCGGAAAATTTAAGAAAATCTCAATTTGAAAATAATAATGAAAGCTTCGCAAAAATAACTTCTGTCAACAAAACTAACATTCTTTTGTCCTCTAAATCAAATAAAAAAAATTAAACGAGGTCATGACTCAAAATGGCTCCTTTGGACAAAAGGGATGAAAGGAAAAGTTTCATTGAAATCCATAAATTCTATGCAAAATAGCTTTGCGAAATAATATCATGTGCATTTTGGTTTATTATTGGCTCTGTGCTAAAGATTGAAAAGAATAAACTCTTGAATGTTGTCCTTCCTTACAAATTTCAGCAACATTGTGCTCAAACCCAAAAACTTGTAATCATTCCAGAGTGTTTTCCGGGGTCGTCCTCGCCATTGTCGCAAGCAGTAAAACTTTTCTCTACCATGGGTTTTAATCAAATTTCCGCTCTGTTTTAGTTTTTCACCACAAAATCTCAACGCAAAAGAGGACCGCCGGATGGCTCTTCTTTCTTGCTGATTTCATCGTTGTTGTCTTCGGTCGTTGGTGGTGTTGGTGGTCGGTGACCAGTGACCCGCAACTGAACGCTTCCCAGCCCAGCCTCCCTTCTTCCCGGCATCACATTGTTTGAACGTCCCAAAACTCCATGATCCATTTCGGTGATGGGTGTCCCGGGGCCCGAAGGGGTCGTTCCAGTAAATTTCATCATGATGGTTTGTTGAAACGTTTCAATCAAGCAAAGTGCTTCAAACCATGCTCAGTCAGGCTGGAGAGCCCGAGCGATCGACTTGGTGTTGGGGGTGCGTGACGAAGGAAGTAACTTAATTAGAAGGTTAATTTTGATTTTTTGTAAAATTTTAATTTGAGGATTCAAATGAAATTTGCTGAGAAAAGAATAATTACTGAAATAATACAAAAAAAAACATCATAACATTTTGTATCACACTTAAACTTGATTCCTAAATTGCGCTCTTCATACATTAAATCACAATCCCCAAAACGTCGGAACACTGCCCTGGTGGTGGCCGCCAAAAAACCGCTGCTGTGGCAACATTTTCTCGCTTGGGGTTTCCCTCACATGGGCACTGCTTCTGCTGCCCGAGAACCTTTGGGGGATTTTCCTCTCAAAAAACAAGAAAACCCCAAAAAACACACACACCACCTCGTAATTCCTGGCCCAGTTTCCGACCAAACACAAACAACGCCGGTGCCAACCAAGTCAAATGCAAATTTCCGATTCGCTTTTTTTTTTTTGCTGTTGTCCCTTGAAGGCTGATCGAAATATGAAAACAGAAAGCACGGTATGACTGGACACATCGAGGTCTAGACGTAATTTTTGAGGGGGTTTTGCACAGAGAGCTGCTCTTTTGGCAGCGGATGGGTTCGAGTGGACGGCAGCACCGGGAAGGGTCCGCTTCCGGAGGGATTGAATGGTATGACCGATGGACCATGGCCACGATCTGGAAGGGGGCCAATTTTGTGTTTAGTGGGAACCATGCAGCAGATGGGTTGTAAAGTGGACTTTGGTTTTAAATTGTAAGGTTTGAAGTTTGTAAAAGAAAACATATGTTACAATTTTGTATTTTTATCATTTAAGGAACCTTTTTTGTATGGATCGTGGACAATCGCCATAACCCCCCCCCCCCTTGAAGTTTCTACGTGGTTTATGGATGGTCCCTATACAAATTAATCAATTTAAAAAAAGTGTTTCTAAAAGAATGAAATTTGAAAAAAGATCAGACCTTTTACACATAATTTAATCTGCACGAATAAATTATATTTGATTTTTTGTTTATGTTCTAGAGTATCAAAAAAGATTACTATTCAGCTATGATCCAAATAGGGCATTAAATTGAAAATTTTGCCATTTTTTTTAAATAAATCGCTTCTAAAGCTTTGAAAAAAAAACTGGTGATAAAAATCACGGCAATTTCAATGTAAATTACAGAAATTTGTGCACCGTTTCTGAAGTAAATATTCCAAAATTTTGGGTTTTGCAAAGAATTATGCAATTTTTTCATTCATTAATTTTCATCGCTGCCCATATTGGTTTTTTTCGATGGGTTCAGAAAAAATATTGTAAATTTTTCTACGAAATTTTGAAGATTTGACCTCTGGATGTTGAGGTACAAAGACAAATCGACAAAACAATAGGCAATATGTTATCGTCGGAACGATAACGAAAATCTAATGATACAGTTATCGTTATTTCGATAATTCTATCGGCGATAATCTTATCGCCAATAACGAACGGTAACTCATTTTTAAAATCTTTCTGGATTCATACAAAAATCCATCGATTTCGTGTTAAATTTTAATGCATTTGCTTAGAATACATTTTTTTATATTGTAGTAAGTTTCAATGCATAAATACTCTTAAAAAATCCCAAAATACCGTATTTTTTTCGATAACACTAATTTTTTTTATAAGTCAAAAGAAACGAAATTTGGTATTTTTTTATTCTGTTATAGGTGTTTAAGATTTAAATACTTTAGTTTTCACAAAATATCCATTTTTTTTAAAAAACCTCTATTTTCACAAAAATACCGTATTTTTTCAAAAATAATCAAATTTTCATAATTTGCAACATGGGTATCTAACAATTACAAATTTTGCATGCATTTTCACTTTTTTTTAATGTTTTGAATTAAATAACCAAAGTTTCTCAAAATACCTATTTTTTAAAAGTACTCAAATTTTCATAATTTGCAATATGGGTAGCAAACAAAGCAAAATTTGATATGCTTTTTTTTATTAGACTTTTTTTACAATTACTCATATTTTTACAAACTACTGCATTTTTTTCGAAATACCTTAAATTTGTATAAATCAAAAGAAACGAAATTTGGTATTTTTTTATTCTGTTATAGTAGTTTAAGAATTAAATACTTTAGTTTTCACAAAATACCTATTTTTTTCAAAAAAAAACCTCTATTTTAACAAAAATACCGTATTTTTTCAAAAATACTCAAATTATCATAATTTGCAGCATGGGTAACTATCGATTACAAATTTTGCATACATTTTCACTTTTTGCCTTCCTCACATCACTGAGGCAAGGCTATAAAATCACTCAAAAATTGAACTTTTTAAATAAGCCTTCTAGATATACCTTTACGTATACATATCGGCTCAGAATCAAATTCTGAGCAAATGTCTGTGCGTGTGGATGGACGTAGAATTTTTTTTCTCACTCACTTTTCTCGGAACTGGCCCGACCGATTTTGTCCGGATCTATGTTTTTGGATTCGCCTTCAGGTCCTTTAAGTCTTTTTTTAATTTCATCCGGTTTGGTGCAGTACTTCAAAAGTTATGTTAGAAAAACTGTTTTGGTTGATACTAAAAAGGGTCATTATTTACATAATTTGAAAGCTCCGGCGGATAGCTGTCGGAACTTTCCGCTCAGTGCACGCCGTGCACGCACACAAACACTGCAGTGCTTTCAAATGAATAATTAAATTTATCATAGATGGCAGCACTCAGATGTATAGTGTCTTTACTAAGTAAGCGTTAGCCAAAGCTTTCAGGAGGAAGGCAGCAACCACCTTCTGGTGGATTAAGTAACGTTTTTTAAATGTTTTGAATTAAATAACCAAAGATTCTCAAAATTCCTTTCTTTAAAGTACTCAAATTTTCATTATTTGCAATATGGGTAGCAAACAGAAATTTGATATGCTTTTTTTAATTAGACTTTTTTTTAAATAATTACTCATATTTTTACAAAATACCGCATTTTTTTTCGAAATACCTCAAATTTTTATTATTTGTAACATGTATATCAAACGATTTGAAATTCTCAAGCATTTTACTGCTTCAGATTTTTTTGAATGAAATACTAAATGTTTCACAAAATAGCGTATTTTTGTTGACATTGCAAATAAGGCCGATGCAAATATTTTTTGAAGTTTATGTCCCTCGGCTCTGACCAAAGTTGAGGGGGTGGGGCAAAAAAATAAAAAAATATAAAAATATAAAAAGCCTAGGTTTCAACATTTGGATGGAAAAAGTGTTTTAAAATGCATTTTACAGGCGTACAGTTGCTTTCCAATCATTAGTTTTGAAAATATCGAGGTATTGACGGAATTTTTTTTTTCGCAAAAAAAAAAAACTTTTCGTGGGACTGTACATTGGTATTTCATGAAAATTTAAAATGTTTTCAAAGGAGTTCAAACATGCTAAATATGATTATAAACGCGGGAAAATGCATTTTAACTGGTTTTCAGTTGATTAAACTTAAATTTTCATTAAAATTTTGAAGTTTTTCGAAAAAAAAAATTTTTGCCCCCTGATTATTCAGGCCAATTTTGAAGGGAGGGGGGGGGGGGCGACATAAACTTTGAAAAATATTTGCAACGGCCTAATGAGAATTCAAAGTAGTTTCGGAAAAACCGAATTTGTCAAGAAAAAAATCTAATAAAGGTGAAAAATCATACCAAATTTCGCTTCGTTTGAAAACCATTTTGCTTATTATAAAAATTTGAGTACTTTAAAAAACTTAGGGTATTTTATTCAAAAAAATCAAAATCAGTGAAAATGCATGCAAATTTCGAATCGTTCGTTGGTTTTTTTTTAAATAGAGCATTTTTAAAAATAGGTATTTTGTGAAAACTAACGTCTTTAATTCTTAAACTTCTATAACAGAATAAAAAAAAATATCAAATTTCGTTTCTTTTGATTTATAAAAAATTTAGTGTTTTCGAAAATATACGGTATTTTGTGATTTTAAAAGTATTTATGCATTCAAACTTACTACAATATAAATATATATATATTCTATAAGCAAATGCATCAAAATTTTACACGAAAAAAACAATTATGAAAATTTTAGTATTCCATTCATTAAACTGTAAAGCTGTGCATATGCATGCAATATTTCAATTTGTTCAATACCCAAATTGCAAAATTTGAAAATTTGAGTTCGATACAAATTTGAGTATTTTCGAAAGAATTTTTGTGATTTTTTTTTTGTATATTAAAAAAGGTAATTTATAGAAGCTACAGCATTTAATTCCTAAAATACTAGAACAGTGGAAAAAAAAAACAAATTTTGCATCGTTTGATACCCATATTGCAATTTATGATAATTTGAGTACTTTTTTTTATTCAATTCAATTCAGTTAGCCTTTGTTAGTAAATAATAAATTTACAATTTCGTGTTTCTTATTACCTAATAGAGTTTTTGAGTTCGTTTCAACTATGGTTTACACTTTAATTCATTTAGATGTAAATGGATATTCTAACAATGGATTTAGTAAAAGATGAAAGATAAAAAAAAAACCTTCGAGATACTTTATACTTTAATAAAATACGTTGTTTGGTTATTTTTTAGAATATATATTCTTTGAAACATACAATATTATAAAAAAAAATATTTTCTTGGAGAAAGCTTTGAAAATTCAACATGATTTGGTTGGATTAAGCCAATTTTTGAAATATGTTGAAAATAATTTATCGTCCGTTATCGCCAATAGAATTATCGGAATAACGATCATTGTTATTGTCCCCCTGATAAAATGTATTAGTTTTAAGCGATAACTTACCAATTAAATCCGGTGTGATCTGCTGAAAAGATTCTCCATCCGCAGTCAACTTGAGCACTCTTGAAAAAAATATTTAACGAAAAAAAGAAAAGTTTCCAAAAGTTCACACTACAAAATTTCCGTAATATTTATTTTGATTTTGAACCCGACTTTGAACCTGAAAATAAAAAAAAAATTAAATTAAACTGTTTAAACATGTTTTGGTTTAAAATATGTTGTTTGAGTCGTTTTAACAGGATGAAAAAATAATACTTAAAAAACAACTTAATTAAATATTGGAAAATAAGTGAACCAAATTGAAGGTAAGTGTGCCATAACAAGATCTTTTCTTATAAGTTTGCTGTAAAACATATTTTTTCCCTTCTTTTGGTTTAAAAACGAAACATGTGCTCCAGACCGTGATAAATAATACATTTTTCCATAAATATATGGGAGGTGTAGTTTCTTCCCAGCGAAGGCCACTCTGGAAGAACCTTACAGCTCTATAATGCTGTACATGGCGTTATGAATTCATGCATAAGATTGCCCTAGAGAAAGGATATGTAATCTTTCTAAAAGATATAGAAGACACCAGACCTCAGGACAGACGTCGCCAGTAGAAGGTCCTGGCATGGACAGGACGTGCCTCACAGTGGATTCGCAATATTTCTGTGCTACCCTCCCTGGTAAAGAAGACCGCTTCATCGATTGCCATTGAAAAGCTTTAATGGCCTCAACCACCATAAAACCATTCGCCATTTCCGAAATTCAATTGAAGACCACTTTTTTTTCGCAGACAACAACATAATTTTAATGATCAACAAAACGCCCTGCACGTGGCAAATTTATTGCTGGTAATTGGCTTAATTGGTAGATAATCCCGCAAACAGAAAACTCAGCCGCGGTACAATCGGAAAGTAATTATGGAGATTGGCCTCGGCCCATTATTTGTCGTCGTACGAGGCCCATGGCAGTTCATCTCAAATGATTAATTATCCGTAATGCACAGGCAATTCACACCTTTGCTAATTAGTGGGTGTTTTTAAGTGTTTGCTTTTGACATTGTTTGATTGGCGTTTAAAAAAAAAAGTATTATTTAACATTTTTCGATCTATTCATTTGCAACAATTCAACAGTCACAAATTTCTGCGAAAATTAAAATCAACCCAAGTAAAACCGCACCACTTCGATGACTTTGAATTGCCTTCCCGGGCAACTCTAGAATAATTATCGTCAGCGAGTGGAAGATAAGCGAATTTCGCACGTCAAATATCAAAGTCCCTTGCAGCAAAATCAGCCATCATTCCACTTTCGAGCGCAATTCCTAGCGCAAAGTCAATCTCATTAACTGCGATGGAGGGGCGGCTTTGAAGTGTGTATTTTTCTTAAGCTACTGTCTGATGTCCTCTTTCGGGAACTGGGAGTGGGTGGTGGGAAGTTAGGTTCCAGGCGTGAAAGTAGAGCGATAAAACGGAGAGCTTCAAACAAAAGTACCCACCCAGAGATCGGTTCTTGCCTTTTTTGCGATAAGTTTTATAACTCAATCTATTTGTCCTCCATCAGCGGGATGACACTGTGGTAAAAAATGTTTTTTTTTAAGAACATTATTATTAAGATAGAAACTATAAGTGATGTTGAACAAACATGACAAAATTTGAGTGGATTTTTGATTCACATTTGGTAAACTTATGTGCATTTTCTTAAAAAAAATTCCCTTCTACTGAAAAAACCTGATCTACTTAGTTAAAGCACTTAAAGGCATTTTTTTCTTAGTTTTCACACATGAATTGAACTCTCCTTTCCTTCAGTTAGATTTTTTTTTCAATATTCTTCTTTATTTTTCATAAAACAAAAGTAGAAAAGGTTGCTGTAAACTTAAAGGAATCGAAATTTTGTTTAAATTTGTCATCTTTGTATGTATCTCAAATGGATTTGTTTTAAAATGTCAGGGAATCATGCATACCACAGTCGATTTTTTTCTCCAAGCAAACTTTAAACTTTTCATATAAATTGCCAATTTTTCCCCAGACTGATAAAATTGAAAATTAAAATTACCCCTCAGCAATTGGCGTTTGTAACTTTGTTTTAAGAAATGTAAATTTTAAATCATCGATTTCAAATTTCATCAATTTTTGGATAAATATATGTAAAGTTCTAACATTTTATTGCATTACAATATTGTTAAAATAATTTGAAACAATATGTGATTGACCTATTTTTTTTTCAAATTTTCCCGACTTCTAAAAGCGACCTCATAACTAGGGTTAGTAAATTTTCACGGTTTGACTGCGTTTTCGGAAAATTTTGAATTTTTCGTGAAATTCTATGGTTTTAAAAATTTTTAAATTCAAATTTTCAAAAACAAGATGAAAACACTTAAAGATATTAGTAAAAAATAATTGAATTGAAAACGAGCATTAAAATACAGATGATACAACATTTACTATTAAATGAATGTTTTGAATACACAAGTAAAGTTAAAAATAATCATTCAAATCTGAACAAAATCGGACTTTCCAAATTATATCAAAACTGAGGAGGCTTTAAGGATATCAGCTAAAATTCCTTCTTAAATTATTTTAATTTCTTATATGAAAGCTTTTTGTAACTTTTTTCAAACATTTATTAGTTTAATGATTTCAATTTAATTAGTTTCTTAAGATTTTTTTTAACGTGATTTATGCTCAAATAAAAGCAATCATTCTTGTAAATTGAGTCAATTTTTCCTAGTGAATTTTACGAAGATCGTGGTTAAAGGAAACAATCAGGATATAAAATGAAATAATTGAATTTAACTTTTATTATCGACTTAAAATTTCTCAACATAAAATTGGATGAGATAGGTATAAAAATCGTTAATCGCTACTTTGATCACCGGTAGTAATTTATCAGTTTTTCTTTCGAAAACTTTCTCAACTTTATTATATTTCCAGAGTTTTTATGATTTTTTCTGGGTCCCATAATTTTTTTAACGAATTTGATTTTTTTTTATCTGCGTGAAAAATAACTAAACGTTTAAATTTCTCTTATGTTTTTGTCAAATATCTATGATTTAAAATAAAACTAGTCATTAAACATTATGAATAAAATTTTGATGATTTGTTACAGATAATATTTTTGCTTCCAGATTTTCAAATGAAATTTTCAAAACTTTTTTTTAATTATGGGAAATATACCCATTTTAATCACTGTAAGCTGTTCGACCAATTCTCATCACTTTTGCTTATTTTCCGCTATTAAATCAACAATTTTAGATTTATTAACAATGTAGAGTTGTTGCTCAATTTTATTTTAGCTACTTGTTACTTTGAAACAATCAAAAACACTTTATGAAAGCTGTAATTCATGATCAAAGTGCTGATAGGCCGATAATAGAAATAGGCTGAGAAATGGTATATTTCCCCTATTTTGCCTAAAACAACTGCACAATGTCGAAAATAATCAAAAAAAAGATTACTCATCTTTACCAATAAATATCACAATAAAAATAGTTAAGAAAATTTTCAGTTAATTGAAGAAGAATATAAAATAAGGTAAAAAAAGCTTTTTCTGTAATTTTAACACATGATTGTCAAAGTTATATTTTTTATTTAATTATGTACGTTCCATGTAAATGGCTTGAAATTTAGTAAATTGATAAAATTTTATTTTGAGGATTAAAAATCACTAAGCCTACTTTTAATTAAAGTATAAACTTTCTAAGTTGTCATATCCAACAAATTAAAAAAATACGTAGATGTTAGTAGTGTTTTGCATTTTTGCTCCAAACTATTTTGATTTGATTTTATTGAAATAATATAACACACAACATTTTTATAAAATTCCATATGAAAGTTAAACTCAAAATTTTAAAATGGCTTTAATTTGGTCATGAGGCTCCCTGGTCCAAATGATTGGACACTTACTTACTATTTAGATATAAGGGGGTCCTAGCGGTGTTATAGTGGCTCCAAAAATATAAATTTTCAAGAACATCTACAAAAAAATGTTTAAAAAAAGAATATAACTTCTTGACATTCCACCTAATAAGGCTCAAAACAGTTTTCAGGTATAGAATCTTAGACCTGACATGGCCAAAACGGTATTTTAATGTTTAACCCTCTACTGCTCAAATTTTTTTTCGATTTTTTTTTATTTTTCCCGTGTTCAGGATGTCATTTTGAGAAACTTTTGTTCTACGAAAAACTTTACTTCTCTTGTTTTATGTTTTACTTGTTTTATTTATAGTATTTTTATTTGCATTCATCTTGTTTAGTTTATGTTCGTTTTTGGTAGTATTTGGCCTATTCTACCACCTAATTATATCATTTTGCATTTTACATTTTGCCTATCTAATTTTTTCACGTTTTTACAGTCACTTTTTCAATTTTTTGCTCGTTTTTCACATTTTCTGCTATAGAATGGCACCATCATCATTTAAATTGTAAAAAAATGCGTAGAGGCATAGTTTGAGACACTACAAAAATAACTGCATATTTCTTTTTACTGAAAATACAGGAAATGTTAGTAAAAAACACAGGCAAAGTTGACCCCAGAAAAAATCACATTTTTAAAAACATTGGCAAAGTCACATAAAACAAGTAAAACTTCCAACCCTAAAATTTTCTAAAATTTTAAGAGTCCTTCTTTCCAATGCTTTTTAAAGACCAAAAATTGGTTGGAAAATTGATTTTTGGCGATTTTTTAGATCGAAGCCCGTCTAAAGGCGGGGTTAGGTTGTAGAGGGTTAATACAACCTTTTCAAATGGTTGTCTAGAATTATCAGTGTTTTTCCATAAAAGTCCAACTAATAACCTTTCATTTGCGGCCAAAGGAGCTAGAATTGGTTGAAACGTCGAGCAGTTATGATTTTTTTTTGGAAAAAAGGTACAGTGGTAATGTTACAGGCATAACCAAAATGACGAGGAACGAACAAAAAAAATAATAAGCTGATCTGTTGAACAAAACATTTTGTTTTCAAATTTCATGTCTTATTTTCAAACTATTTGAACAAAAAAAAAATCAAAAAACTAACTGATTATGCTAGTTTGGTAGTGTAATTAATTGTGAAATATTAAAAAATTCTTAATAATATTTATTTTCTCAAAATTCTGATTTTCTAGAAAAAATATTTTAAATTACTCAAGCTGTTAACCCAAGTGGTACTTTTCTCGTAAAATATAAATTTTAGATAAATTTTAAAACTTTTTCGATTGGGCATATTTAAGAGGGACATCTGACGATGCTTCTGGTACAGACTTGGATATTTTAAATGGCTCCGTTTTTAATTTTTAAGTTATACATAATTAAGATTTTTTTACCACAATAAATTCATTAATGTAGCCTACCTGTGTGCTTTAATATGAACCCGAGCAGAAAGAAATAACTTTGGAATATCATTTTTTGATATTTGAAAATACTAGCCCAATAACATTTAATGTTGTTTATAACAAGTTTTGTTATTCGCCGTTATGATTTTTTTTTGTTATTGGATTGTTATTGCAATATCAGACTAATCACATTTTATGTTCTTCTTCGAACAAATCTTTGTTATTATTTTTTGTTATTTTAACAACTAATCCGATCATCCCAATAACAGTTGGAGTTTTTTTTCCATAACAAAAAATGTTATTCCAAAGTTGTTTTGGCTGTCAACCATTATCAGACCAATTTTGTTGCGATAACATAAATTGTTATTCAACTCATATGCCATAACATTTTCTGTTATTTTAACAGTATTTGTTATTGAAATGGCATGAATTTTGTTATTACCGTCTGCCCGGGAATGGTTAATTTAGTCGACTCAAATTTTCATGCACTTAAGATTTTATTTTTCCAATGAAAGTTAAAAGGTTTGATAAATTGTCCAAACTGGGGCCACTGAAATGTATTCTGATGGAATGGTATGATTTATTTGTCTGTTATTTTACGAGTTGAACATTGATTAATTTAAGCTTTATTAAAAAAAAGAAAAACTTGCAAAAGCGTGACAGGCAAATAATTAGAAATGTTTGACAGTATTTTTTATAATTTTAAGAATAATTTAAACTGTGCCTCACCCATCTCGCGGAATATCCCCGATGAGATATTAATTACCCCAGCAAGGAAGTGCAAAGGATATCGAGACTCGACGCAAGGAAAAGCCAACGGAGAAAAATCCTCCAAAAATATAAGAAGAATCACGAACAAAAAATATCATCATCTTCCCCAGCTCGACAAGGCAACCCCGCGAAAAAGAAATGATAGAGCCAATAAGTGCGGAGAAATTTAATTTAAACTTGGATTGATGAGATGGTGCGCTCCAGCAGAGTAACCAGCTTACTTGGGAGGGGAAAAGTCCACCGAGTCTAGCGAGGAAAAAAGGGGGTGGTGGGTAAAAAGACATGAATTTTATCTTCGTTTTGGAGCAGGGAAGGGGCGGGGAGGAAAACTCTGGAAGTGACTCCATAAAACGCTATAATCCAGTTGGAATTTTAACTGGAAAAGAAAGAGATATAAAACTTAATTACCAACGATGGCGACGACAAGCGCGCGCGCGAAGACGCGCGATGGCAAAATAGTTCACTATTTCGATTCCGGGAACGGGTCGTCGTTTTCTCCAATATGAAGCTTGGTTTTTTCTTCTTGCTTGCTTTTTCCACGACGTAATGGAATTCGTCGAAACGGAGTGGAAAATTGCAACGTTGGTGAAATTTATCTTTCAAGCGGAAAACCGCGGGTCCTAAAATTGGGCAAACCATTGTCAGCTGGCCTCGTCGAACGAACGAAATGGTTTGAATTAGAGGTGAAAACGTATTGGGTAGAGTTGTAGGGTAGTTACCAAAAAATGTTGGTGGATTGTAAAAAAATGCTACAATG
The DNA here is from genome assembly GCF_016801865.2 of Culex pipiens pallens. Classification (NCBI taxonomy): domain Eukaryota; kingdom Metazoa; phylum Arthropoda; class Insecta; order Diptera; family Culicidae; genus Culex; species Culex pipiens. The sequence goes on from NC_068939.1 coordinate 173,275,754, forward strand.
AGACATCATTCAAAACAGCACTTACCAATTTTAAAATATTATTGGACGAGAATTTAACTCAAATAAAAATTGAATATTATTATTGTTCATCCAAAAGCAGATTATCAGATTATTTAAAAAATCTGCTACGTGAAATTGTATCCTAAATAACCAGAAAATACCTCCGAATCCCTGTTTAAAGCATATGTTTTATGGCGCCCTTGTCGATTCGGCTGTAAATCCGATTAACCTCTACTTGCACGCCCTTCAATTCCTCATAAACCTTGCTTCCAGCACCATTTTACGAATGGAACCTGCTGCTGCTTCTGCATATCCGTTTTACGGGTAGGTGCAGCCAGCAAACCCGAAAAGGTGGTGATAGCAAATTGGTTTTAAATTTAATTTATTGAATTTCAAGTAAATAAATAAAATCTAAATTGGTTATTCTTTTTAGTATATTCCTTGTACTACATTTTTATCTGCTTTCGACACTTTGGTAGCTTTTTAAACAATATACTTTTTTATTTAAACACAGAAACAAAATTTAATATTTCCAAATAAAATGAAAACTCAAAGTACAAACAAATAAAAATCTCAACTTCAAATATATTTGGTTTGCATCCCATGTTTTAAATATTACTTCGAAAAATTAAATCTAAGATCGGGTTCTATTCGGTTTTACTCTGAAATAAGTTGAAAAAGTAATCTGGAAATCGTCAAAGTTATAAACTTTTAACCAGCTTTTTCAATTAAAGTTTTTGGACATAAAACCTCCTAAGACAATCGAAATACATAGATCGTTGTCCTTGTTATAATACTCTTTACTGTTTAGATCTTTGAAAATAGATAAACAAATAGATCGCTGTAAATAAATTAATAGCTTAAAAAAGGTTTTAAATCATCTCTATCGGGGATTCGGTTTGAAAAATTCGTCAAAATCCTTAAGAAAGAAGAACTATAAAAGGATGGAACATTTTAGGCTTGGTAGTTTCTCTCGTTTTATTTCATAATGTTTAAAAAAATGTAAAAAATAGAGGAGTCACAGTTGGCTATGAATCTGATCGATTTAGCGTCTTTGGCAAAGTTGTAAGTTATGATGAGAACTTTTCAGAAAAAATAGGTGCCTGAAACAAAATCCATTATTGTTTGATACTTTTTATGACAAAAAAAAACAAAATCTTTAGAGCCATAGTGCGTGATTGTTCAAATTCTAGTTTAGGAGATATGTATGCATTTTAGAAACAAAATTGTTTTTGGATAATGTCAAAAATCTGGACAATAGAATTACGAAAAATCAATTTCGTGAAGCAAAATTGATTTTGCAATCCAATTTTTTTTATTATGCATGTACCGTTTTAAATTTAACGCTTCTTTTAGGAATGACTTTTTCATTTTTTGAGTTTAAAAACTATTTTTGAAATAAAAGCATCGCTGGAAAAAAATATTTTCGAAAATCTCAGAAAAATTTCTTTGTGCTTTGAAATCGGACAAAAAAGTTAGTAAGACACAGCCTCACGAATAATTTGAATCGATGAGAATGAATTTATGTTAGTATCACCAAATAAGTAAATGTACCGTCATCAGGGGTGACATTGGGTCTGGGGGGTGAGATTGGGTCATACAAATTTCAGCATTTTTGTATGGCCCAATCTCACCCCCCAGACCCAATGTCACCCCTGATGACGGTAATTGTAATTGGGTAATTCTCGCCAACTCACACAGCAGTTGCCCCGACCCCTCTTCGATTTGCGTGAAACTTTGTCCTAACGGATAACTTTTGTCCCTGATCACGAATTCGAGGTCCGTTTTTTGATATCTCGTGACGGAGGGGCGGTACGACCCCTTCTATTTTTGAACATGCGAAAAAAGAGGTGTTTTTCAATAATTTTCAGCCTGAAACGGTGATGAGATAGAAATTTGGTGTCAAAGGGACTTTTATGTAAAATTATACGCCCGAATTGATGGCGTACTCAGAATTCCGAAAAAACGTATTTTTCATAGAAAAAAACACTTAAAAAGTTTTAAAAACTCTGCCATTTTCAGTTACTCAACTGTAAAAATTTTTGGAAAATGTCATTTGAGGGGAAATTTAATGTACTTTTTGAATCTACAGTGTCCCAGAAGGGTAATTTTTTTCATTTAGAACAAAATTTTTCATTTTAAAATTTCGTGTTTTTTTCTAACTTTGCATGGTTATTTTCAAGAGTGTAACAATGTTCTACAAAGTTGTAGAGCAGACAATTAAAAAAATTTTGATATATGAACATAATGGGATTGCTTATAAACATCACGAGTTATCGTGATTTTACGAAAAAAAAGTTTTGAAAAAGTTACTTTTTGCGTTTCTCTTTGTTTCGTCGTCCGTGTCTGTCGCGGGTGACCATGAACGGCCATGATCAACGACGACCAACTTTTTCAAAACGTTTTTTTTTTGTAAAATCGCGATAACTCGTGTTGTTTAAGAGTAAACTCCTTATGTATATATATCATAATTTTTGTAATTGTCTACTCTACAACTTTGTAGAACATCAATACACTCTAAAAAATAACCCTGAAAAGTTAGAAAAAACACGAAATTTTAAAATGAAAATTTTTGTTCTAGATGAAAAAATGACCCTTCTGGGTCAATGTAGATTCGAAAAGTACATTGAATTTCACTTTTTACAGTTGAGTAACGAAAAATGGCAGAGTTTTTAGTGTTTTTATCGATGAAAAATACGTTTTTTCGGAATTCTAAGTACGCCATCAAATCAGGTGTCTAATTTTACATAAATGTCACTTTGACACAAAATTTCACCGTTTCAAGCTACAAATTATTGCAAAACACCTCTTTTTTCGCATGTTCAAAAATGGAAGGGGTCGTACCGCCCCTCCGTCACGAGATATCAAAAAACGGACCTCGGATTCGCGATCAGGGACAAAAGTTACCTCTTAGGACAAAGTTTCACGCGTAATTGTAATTGTAATTGTAATTGTAATTGTAATTGTAATTGTAATTGTAATTGTAATTGTAATTGTAATTGTAATTGTAATTGTAATTGTAATTGTAATTGTAATTGTAATTGCAATTGTAATTGTAATTGTAATTGTAATTGTAATTGTAATTGTAATTGTAATTGTAATTGTAATTGTAATTGTAATTGTAATTGTAATTGTAATTGTAATTGTAATTGTAATTGTAATTGTAATTGTAATTGTAATTGTAATTGTAATTGTAATTGTAATTGTAATTGTAATTGTAATTGTAATTGTAATTGCAATTGTAATTGTAATTGTAATTGTAATTGTAATTGTAATTGTAATTGTAATTGTAATTGTAATTGTAATTGTTATTGTAATTGTAATTGTAATTGTAATTGTAATTGTAATTGTAATTGTAATTGTAATTGTAATTGTAATTGCAATTGTAATTGTAATTGTAATTGTAATTGTAATTGTAATTGTAATTGTAATTGTAATTGTAATTGTAATTGTAATTGTAATTATAATTGTAATTGTAATTGTAATTGTAATTGTAATTGTAATTGTAATTGTAATTGTAATTGTAATTGTAATTGTAATTGTAATTGTAATTGTAATTGTAATTGTAATTGTAATTGTAATTGTAATTGTAATTGTAATTGTAATTGTAATTGTAATTGTAATTGTAATTGTAATTATAATTGTAATTGTAATTGTAATTGTAATTGTAATTGTAATTGTAATTGTAATTGTAATTGTAATTGTAATTGTAATTGTAATTGTAATTGTAATTGTAATTGTAATTGTAATTGTAATTGTAATTGTAATTGTAATTGTAATTGTAATTGTAATTGTAATTGTAATTGTAATTGTAATTGTAATTGTAATTGTAATTGTAATTGCAATTGTAATTGTAATTGTAATTGTAATTGTAATTGTAATTGTAATTGTAATTGTAATTGTAATTGTAATTGTAATTGTTATTGTTATTGTAATTGTAATTGTAATTGTAATTGTAATTGTAATTGTAATTGTAATTGTAATTGTAATTGTAATTGTAATTGTAATTGTAATTGTAATTGTAATTGTAATTGTAATTGTAATTGTAATTGTAATTGTAATTGTAATTGTAATTGTAATTTTTAACTGAAGATTTCTCGGAAACTATTGGTCTGATTTTCAATGTAAAAAGTTGAAATGCTTGTGAAAATAGATAATTTCCCTTTTTTAACGTGTTTAAAAAATAAACAAAAAGTAAGGAATTAAGCTGGTTGTTTACACTTGAAAAATTTATCGTGTGTTTCGAAGATAAATCTTCTTTTTGAACTGTTCCATAACCTTATATTTCAAAAGTGGCATTTTAAACTCCAAATTGACGACTGCTGCTCTGTGTTCACCCTTCTACTCGGGACACGTAGCGTAAAAATTTATGCTCGTTACCCGATCGTTCCTCATTGCTTATTTATGGACGCACAATTTTGCCCATGAATTATCAAGGAACGGGGCCCGGCAAGGGCTCGGCAATTGGCGCGCAAATTTCGCACTTATTTTATTTCATTATTTCGCTGTAAATTATTCCCACGGGTTGGCACAAACAAATGGATTCCGAACGGTCTGGTGAAAGCTCATAAAGAGGTATTTTCGAATATGAGGCTTAATTCGAATACAGTTTAAAAATAGAATCATTCGAAAGCCATAATTTGTCCTAATCTTCCATAACTCCCCACTCATTGGATCTGCCCAATCTCGAGCGACGCATTAATTGGCCCTTCAAAATGCACGAATTTCGCTGGAATTTCCATTATTTCTACCTCTCTTCGAAATTTGCAGCTGCTTGTTGGCACTTCCGTGATTCATCTTCTAGGCGCAATAAATCTGGCGACCAGGGAAGAAAATTTCAGAGCTGGAAAATTTGAAGAACGGTTTTGGCTCGTAATTCTACCCAGCCAGTTCAAATCCGGCACGACTTCAGACACACACAGAGACCGAATATTGCTCAACAAAAATGGAGCAAATTTTATCACGCATTCCAAACGGACTTTTTTTATAAAACGTTTAAGGGATGTTCAAAAAGATTTTTGTTTGTTGTTTGTTGTTTGTTGTTTGTTGTTTGTTGTTTGTTGTTTGTTGTTTGTTGTTTGTTGTTTGTTGTTTGTTGTTTGTTGTTTGTTGTTTGTTGTTTGTTGTTTGTTGTTTGTTGTTTGTTGTTTGTTGTTTGTTGTTTGTTGTTTGTTGTTTGTTGTTTGTTGTTTGTTGTTTGTTGTTTGTTGTTTGTTGTTTGTTGTAAACCGATCTTAATTAAAATTTTGATCCATCAAAATGAAATTTTAAAACTTTTCGAACATCCCTCACCAAGTTTCCTAAGCCTCGTGAGGGTGGCATGGTGCCTTGTGAGTCGAGAGTGTAATAATAAGGATTTATTGCTGATAATATGCAGTGTTTTCGCTCGGACGACCTGCTCGGGAAACGCAAAACAGGGCCGTGAAATTTTCGGCAAACAGCAGATTTTTTTTAAAAATTAACGCACGCATCGTTCTTTGCTCGTTACTCTTACTGTGGGCTGACTTAATTTAATTTTAAATTATTTCTTTCCATATTTTAACTAAATTTTGACGATAAACTGTGCCCGAATTAGCTTAAAAGAAAAATTTATTCTTGTCACATTCAAGTTTCTACTCTTTGATGTTGAAATTCTTGTGATTTTGACTGCAGCCCACTGTTGTTCATATTTCACGCCAAGATCCTTCCCACCTTTGAGCTTGCATTCTTCCGGCCCGTAATGGATGGACTGAAGAGCTTATTAAGTTCCGTAATAAAATTAAGCCGGGTAGTTGGAATCTCCACCAACAAGGACTTGGAAACACTGCGGGAGGTCGGTTTTATGCGTGGGTTGATCCTGCTCTAAACACCGACCCTACACCCCCCCCCCACCACCCCTCCCCCCAGAATGACATGTAAGCTGTCATTACGGAGGATGTAAATCAGCGATGAATGGAACGATTACGAACCGGGGGAGGGGGGAGGGATTATGCGCGTGGTGAGACTCTGGAGCTCGGGGGGTCGAGCTTAGTTCAAAGGTTCCGTCGGCTAGGTTTTAACCTGCCTCACGCTCACCCCTCGCTGTAGATTGAGATTGATGGCGTCCAATTATTGGCGTCCGTGATGAGCCACTTTCCCGGGGAGGCCGCATAAACCAGTGATTTCGTCAACGATACTCGGGAACGTCAGAGTTGTGCGGATTGCAGTACAGTGAAGATTGGATTTTTCGAACATTTTCAGATTATTACTTAAAAATCACGTTACGCATTCTTTCTTTTTTAAGCATCCAGATAAGATCCTATTAGAGCGTCCAATTTTCCGGGGTTACAAATTTGCCGGGAAACGGGAAATTTCAAATCAATTTCCCGGGAATTCCAGGGAAATTTTCAATTTTTGAACATTATTCAGATATTGGTTCTGATTAATATTATGCAACAAAATTGTAAAGAACAGCGACTTTATTGGTTATAATAAATTTAAAGATCAATTAACAGCTTAAATGCATGTAAAATATCATATCACTACAAGAAAATGTATATTAGGGCCGGTTCATTAAAAGGAGCGAATGAACCATGGCTCACAAAAAAGAACCGCGGTTCTTTTTTAAACTCAGGTCTTTTGAAAAAAACGTTCCAAGATAGAACAATTTTTAAACCTGTTATAAATATGTTTTTTTTTATTTCCATCAAATTGTAGTGTTGAATTTCTTTTTGAGAATTGAAAATACAATTTCAAATATTTCAAAACTAATAAAATAATCCTTACATTGTCTCTTTGTGTACTTTTTTAAGAACTTCAGGATAAAAAAACGGCATGTTAAAGAGGGGCTATCTCCAGACATTTCCAGAGCTGAATCGTCGTATTGCATTGGGGTGTCTATAGCAACTTTCTCATCAATTTATAATGGCAGACTCCCAATAGCATTGATGTCAATATTTGAAAATCACTTAATAGTTTTCAAGCTCATATTTTCAGTTTGGATGCCATTCAATTATTCAAACGTTTTGGTAGAAATGTAGAAATGTTGACTTAGAGACCGCTAAGACCAAGCTAAGACCCATGGTTTTCAAGGACATCTTCTCGTTTTTAGTTTTTTTTTTAATTTATTTAACTCCAAAGCAAAATAGCTTCAAAAATCATACAATTTTTAAAATATATAGTTTTTATCCATATTTCGAAAAAGAACGAAAGAGCCGTTCAAAAGAGCGGATCTTTTTTATGAGCGAACGAAAATGAGCGGCTTCTAAAAAAGAGTGGTTTTGCACACCTCTAAATATATTATTTCTGATTTTATAGGCTCCAATCGTACAATAAAAATTATCTCAGGTATTTTTGATTAGAAGAATTTTTTTTTACAAATAATTTTACTAATATTTGGAGCAAGTTTTGAATATATTTTTGCATTTTTTGCAGTACAAAGTAGTTTTTCTAGGATAATTTTTCAGTTGGTATAGAAATTAATATTATCTGGAATAAATCATGATATCAAAATTTCTGATAATCTGATTAATAAGCATAGCATAGCATTGGTGTCTACCCGTAGATGCTACTCAGTTATTGAATTTCTGATAATCTGATTAATTCTATATTAACTAAACAATACATTTAATTGAACAAAATCATGTTGAGTTTTTTAATTTTTTTTTTGTCAATGCATTTTCAAAAATGGTAGCAAAAAGTTGAAAAAATTTATACTTCTGCCTGCATTTCGGGAATTCCCAGGATTTTTTTCCCCGGGACGGGAAATTGGACGCTCTAGATCCATTATCATAAATCTTTTTTTTATGTCCAAAAATAATCTATTTCGTTCATTACGTTGTTTATTAATACTTCCTCAAACCACACCCATGATTATGAACGTTTAACGACGTTTATGGATGATTATCACACAAATATTAGAAGTTTTTTTTTTTTTTCGAAAAACTACACTTTTAAAAATGTTCCGCTTCTGGCAACATCCCTTTTTGGCAAAATACTACAATAAAAATGAATAAAAGAAAAGGAAGCAGTCCAGAATCAGTTGAATATTATAATGATGTTTGACTGATACTACAAAGTTAGGTAAGAGAAAATTAACAGGTCATATTTTAGTGAGATTAGCCAAGTTACAAAATAAGAGCTATTAATGTGACAATATTTTTACACAACAATTAAAAAAAATCCGATTACATCAAAATGCATCAAAAAAGAAATGACACCCGAAAACTCCCGTATGGCAAACAAAATATATTCAAATTTATTAATTTTTAAATGACTCCTGCTCCGGCTATTGGTTTTCAGAAACTTCCAACTCCGACAACGACTCCAGGTCCCCAAAAATACCCGACTCCGGCTCCGACTCCGACTCCGACTTCACAGCCCTGGTTTTACTAATAATTGTCAACAAACATAAAAAAAAACTGTTCAAAATTTATTGATACCGTCTACTTGAGGTACTTTGAACACCTCTCTATCATGGCCAGTATTAGTGCATCCATCCCGGGAATTCCCGGGACAAAAATCCAGGGATTTTTCCAAAATCGGGATTTCCCGAATCCCGGGATTATTTTTAATTTGTCCCGGAAATATCCGAAATTGAAAAAAATATCAAATTTTATTCTGGAAATTCACATTTGGTTGTGGAAATAGATAACAAGTTGAATATTTAGTAATCTATAAGAATTTTGAAGCATTATGATTTTTATTCGGCATATATCAGCTATCATTTGGCTTATTACGAAAAAATAAAATTAAATTTAAGTTTACATAATGCCGAGCGCTTCAAATATTTTCTATTTACTTCCAAATTTTTTGCTCTAAAATTTCCTGTAACTATTCAAACTGTAGTGTCGAGTTTCTCCAGTAGGCGGTAGTATCTCAAAGATAATTTTTTAAATATGTTTTTTATAAAACATGAAATTCAAAACGTATCTAAAATTTTACATTGACCGGTTTTTTTTTATTTGTTTTCGCTTCTTGTTTTTTATTACATTTTCAAAGAAATTTTTTAGGCTTTTGCAGTCATCACGTCACATAAAAAAAAACAAATAAAAGAAATATATTTATAAAAGACATATTTATTTTGAATCACAATATATTTTAAATTGTGATTAAAAAATAATCGATTTTTAATTTCTTTAAGGCTATCAAAAAACTGCTGTCCTTGTTTCGATTGAACTGTATATTTTCACCAAATAATATTTTCAGCTAATTCTATGATAATAATAATAATATTTTTTTGAAAACATAACCAATATAATGAAAACATAGATTTTATGACTGTTTCAAAAACCTATCGAAGTCAGAAAAAATTTGCATCAAGAAAAAAGTGTATCTGCATAGGAAACCCATGAGGGATAGGTTGTTTTGAAAATTTAATCTAGAATTAAAAACAAAGGTGTCAACGTCCAGCTTAAGATGTCTCAAAAGCCTCACGAAAAATGTAGGAATGTATGTCTCTTAAAAAAAAAAAATAATAATAATGAAACCCTAATTTGTAAAATTTTCATAAACCGATCACGGGGATCATTTCCTCAGACAAAAAAAAAAGTCTTTATATTGACCAGTTCTCCTAAGTTCAAACATTGTAAAGAAACAGCAGTTTAAAAAAATATACTGTTGATAAAACAGGAGTTTTGGTTATTTTTGGCCGTGTAACATCTTCAGCTATGAGTTCATTCAAATATTACTCCAATTTTTCTGGACAATTTTCGAGGTCATATCGAATGCAGTCCCGTTCTACGCATAATTGTCCCACGTCACTCGGAGTTTCCTATACACATAAGACAAATTGGAGTAGAACTGCAATGCATCAAGTGAAAGTAATTTCTCCAACTTTCCAAATTGAAACGAATGCACTCAAACGAGTCGCAAGCAACAAAACAACCCAAAGTATCAGGTATTCTTAAATTCTTTCAATATAAAAGCAGATGATTTTGCGGAGAAAGTTGTTCAGCTACCCCGAGACAAAGTGAAAGGATCGAGAGCAGTTCTCCATGAATACTTTAACCTATGTTACAGGATGACTTTATTTGACAAAGAATATTTGATTTGCGAAATTACAGAGAATTTCTCACGAGAAGCGTACTTTATAACTCAGTACACTGCCCAAAGCGTCTCATTCTGTTCAGAGAACTCGCAGCGCAACGATGGTAGCTGGAACAGCAGCAATTTTGTGTGGTGTGCTGATGGTCTGCAGCTATGTGCCGCGGGACCAGCAAACGGCCGCAGTGGATTCGTACGTCGCCGTCATGCAGGGTGGCCTCGGCGCTCTGCAGCAGAACGTCGCCAGGCTGCTGGAGATCCAGATCAACGTGAACTACGTCTGGCAGCAGCAGATGGACAACGCGGTGCTGCTCGGCGACACCGGCTTCGTGAACGCCTTGAACCAGGTTAAGGTTCAGCTCGATCAGTTCTTTGCCGCGTCCTCAGCGGACGCGACGGCCATCCTGGGCGCGCTCGATGCGTGGATTAAGCTGATCCGGAGCACGTTCATGACCAAGACCGCCAACTACCAGCTCACGCGGGATCTGCTGATGGTGTCCTTCAACAGTTCGATCGCGGCCGGACCGGGCATGGCGCGATCGTGTGCCCAGCATTACTACGCCCAGTTCGAGGGCATCGAGTACAACCTGTTGCTCAACATCGGGAAGGCGTACAGCACTGGTGCCGGAACACTCGCGGCGCAATCCTCCGGGTTCACGCAGTTGGAGAACATGAGCGAAGCGGACGCCATGCGCCAGTTGATGGCCTTCAGTCCGGACGCGACCCTGCTACAGGACGCCATCGACAACTGGAACACGGTGTACAATCGGATCGCGATCCGGTCTTCCGCCATGATCAGCGACCTGGGGACGGCGGTTCAGAGCTTGATGGGTAGTGTGGATGCGGCCATCGGCGTGCCGAACTCAATATTGACGACGTTGAACCAAGTGAGAAGTGCTTATACGCTTTGCTCTCAGCTTGGTTGAGATATTGGTTACGGATGTGTATTGAAGTCTAATAAATTTTGTGAATGCCACGTAAAAAAGTTCATTTTGAGTCTTCTTGAGTGAAAATATGAAAGAAATACACAAAGCCAAACCCACTTCATTCAAAATCCCAAAACGACCCACGTCCTCGTCTAAAACCCAAGATACTCTCATTGTTCTCTCTGACCTTATGCGAGAATGGTTCCATTGAATAACTAAAAAAAGGAAAATCGTGATTCCATCAGCATCTGGTTCCTTCTAGGGAGAGAAACCGATCACACAATGTGCCTCACACCTAAGAAAAAGCCACCACCAACAGTTGTACTGCCAACAGTTTGCGATAAATAATAAATCAGCCTTTTTGACATTCCGCAAAGCGATTTCGTTTATGCTCGCCAGAGGCTTGACGTCGGTTTCCTTTTTCTTTTATTTTTTTGTGAACAGTTCTGGTCCATATCAAAGTCCCATTGACTTCCAAAACAGGACCGTACCGCAAATATTCAACACAAACGCACACACACAACGTCACAAAAAAGGAAAAGTTACTTTTATACCCATCACTTGCACGACAATGTTTAAGCAATAGAGGCACACACAGTTACACGTGTAAAGTCAGTTGCCAAAAGAAGACTAATTTTGTCAACTTTGACAATTTTGACAATTTTGACAATTTTGAAAATTTTGACAATTTTGACAATTTTGACAATTTTGACAATTTTGACAATTTTGACAATTTTGACAATTTTGACATTTTTGACAATTTTGACAATTTTGACAATTTTGACAATTTTGACAATTTTGACAATTTTGACAATTTTGACAATTTTGACAATTTTGACAATTTTGACAATTTTGACAATTTTGTCAACTTTGACAATTTTGACAATTTTGACAATTTTGACAATTTTGACATTTTTGACAATTTTGACAATTTTGACAATTTTGACAATTTTGACAATTTTGACAATTTTGACAATTTTGACAATTTTGACAATTTTGACAATTTTGACAATTTTGACAATTTTGACAATTTTGACAATTTTGACAATTTTGACAATTTTGACAATTTTGACAATTTTGACAATTTTGACAATTTTGACAATTTTGACAATTTTGACAATTTTGACAATTTTGACAATTTTGACAATTTTGACAATTTTGACAATTTTGACAATTTTGACAATTTTGACAATTTTGACAATTTTGACATTTTTGACATTTTTGACAATTTTGACAATTTTGACATTTTTGACAATTTTGACAATTTTGACAATTTTGACAATTTTGACAATTTTGACAATTTTGACAATTTTGACAATTTTGACAATTTTGACAATTTTGACCATTTTGACCATTTTTACAACTTTTGACAATTTTGACAATTTTGACAATTTTGACAATTTTGACAATTTTGACAATTTTGACAATTTTGACAATTTTGACAATTTTGACAATTTTGACAATTTTGACAATTTTGACAATTTTGACAATTTTGACAATTTTGACAATTTTGACAATTTTGACAATTTTGACAATTTTGACAATTTTGACAATTTTGACAATTTTGACAATTTTGACAATTTTGACAATTTTGACAATTTTGACAATTTTGACAATTTTGACAATTTTGACAATTTTGACAATTTTGACAATTTTGACAATTTTGACAATTTTGACAATTTTGACAATTTTGACAATTTTGACAATTTTGACAATTTTGACAATTTTGACAATTTTGACAATTTTGACAATTTTGACAATTTTGACAATTTTGACAATTTTGACAATTTTGACAATTTTGACAATTTTGACAATTTTGACAATTTTGACAATTTTGACAATTTTGACAATTTTGACAATTTTGACAATTTTGACAATTTTGACAATTTTGACAATTTTGACAATTTTGACAATTTTGACAATTTTGACAATTTTGACAATTTTGACAATTTTGACAATTTTGACAATTTTGACAATTTTGACAATTTTGACAATTTTGACAATTTTGACAATTTTGACAATTTTGACAATTTTGACAATTTTGACAATTTTGACAATTTTGACAATTTTGACAATTTTGACAATTTTGACAATTTTGACAATTTTGACAATTTTGACAATTTTGACAATTTTGACAATTGACAATTTTGACAATTTTGACAATTTTGACAATTTTGACAATTTTGACAATTTTGACAATTTTGACAATTTTGACAATTTTGACAATTTTGACAATTTTGACAATTTTGACAATTTTGACAATTTTGACAATTTTGACAATTTTGACAATTTTGACAATTTTGACAATTTTGACAATTTTGACAATTTTGACAATTTTGACAATTTTGACAATTTTGACATTTTTGACAATTTTGACAATTTTGACAATTTTGACAATTTTGACAATTTTGACAATTTTGACAATTTTGACAATTTTGACAATTTTGACAATTTTGACAATTTTGACAATTTTGACAATTTTGACAATTTTGTCAATTTTGACAATTTTGACTATTATTTGCTACAAACTGTACTTGAACAAAAAACTCAAAACAACTTTAGCACAGTTTGATTGTGGTTGTGCGCACACACACGTTCTTTTGATATGGAAGACGTTATTTTCAAACAACAAAAAATCGACAAGTATAAGTTTAGCCACAGCAGGGCTGCCAACTTGGCCAACTTTTCGGCAAAACTGGTTCAACTTTTTGCATGTTGTGCAAAGCCACGTGCGCGCCGATGGCCAAGCAACCATTCGTGCATAAATTTCCCATAAATTTGAAACACATCTTTTTCTTGCCCCCCCTCAAAATATACTTTGCACGCTGCCGCTGCTGTACTTGTTTAGTGGTTTGGTACTACAACACATACCCACATGGGTTGTGAAATTTACGTGACGGGCCGAAAATATTTCCCCGGGAAAGAAAGTTTGAAAAGTTTTGGTGAAGAACTGAACGTAGCTGAACCAGTGGGGTAAATAGGAAATTTCAAAATTATTTTTGTCTGAAATCTGAAAAATATTCAAAACGAGCTGTCTAACAAGCACAATGAACTGATAACCTTCAAACTCTTTCTTACAGTTTTTTTCTGACATGAAAAAAAGATAAAGAAAACCACAACAAATGTTATTTATTTCATGTCAAATGTGAGAGCGGGTTTGCGCGCCATGTGCCTGATGGTTTGACAATAATTCTTTGGTTTTGCCTCGCAAACGCCGTTTTGATGGAAAAACTTTGGCGCGATGCAAAGTGTGAGTTTGTGGGTGATACTTGGTGGTGGGAAAGTTTTGACACACCAGCTTCAGACGACAAAGACAAGCGACTGCATGGTTTCTTGAATTTAACTAAGTTTACAGGGTCCTCTCTTCCTCGCTTCCTCTCTTCGTCTTTTTTGTCTTTTTTGTCTTTTTTGTCTTTTTTGTCTTTTTCTTCTTTTTCGTCTTTTTTGTCTTTTTTGTCTTTTTTGTCTTTTTTGTCTTTTTTGTCTTTTTTGTCTTTTTTGTCTTTTTTGTCTTTTTTGTCTTTTTTGTCTTTTTTGTCTTTTTTGTCTTTTTTGTCTTTTTTGTCTTTTTTGTCTTTTTTGTCTTTTTTGTCTTTTTTGTCTTTTTTGTCTTTTTTGTCTTTTTTGTCTTTTTTGTCTTTTTTGTCTTTTTTGTCTTTTTTGTCTTTTTTGTCTTTTTTTGTCTATTTTGTCTTTTTTGTCTTTTTTGTCTTTTTTGTCTTTTTTGTCTTTTTTGTCTTTTTTGTCTTTTTTGTCTTTTTTGTCTTTTTTGTCTTTTTTGTCTTTTTTGTCTTTTTTGTCTTTTTTGTCTTTTTTGTCTTTTTTGTCTTTTTTGTCTTTTTTGTCTTTTTTGTCTTTTTTGTCTTTTTTGTCTTTTTTGTCTTTTTTGTCTTTTTTGTCTTTTTTGTCTTTTTTGTCTTTTTTGTCTTTTTTGTCTTTTTTGTCTTTTTTGTCTTTTTTGTCTTTTTTGTCTTTTTTGTCTTTTTTGTCTTTTTTGTCTTTTTTGTCTTTTTTGTCTTTTTTGTCTTTTTTGTCTTTTTTGTCTTTTTTGTCTTTTTTTGTCTTTTTTGTCTTTTTTGTCTTTTTTGTCTTTTTTGTCTTTTTTGTCTTTTTTGTCTTTTTTGTCTTTTTTGTCTTTTTTGTCTTTTTTGTCTTTTTTGACTTTTTTGTCTTTTTTGTCTTTTTTGTCTTTTTTGTCTTTTTTGTCTTTTTTTTTCTTTTTTGTCTTTTTTGTCTTTTTTGTCTTTTTTGTCATTTTTGTCTTTTTTGTCTTTTTTGTCTTTTTTGTCTTTTTTGTTTTTTTTGTCTTTTTTGTCTTTTTTGTCTTTTTTGTCTTTTTTGTCTTTTTTGTCTTTTTTGTCTTTTTTGTCTTTTTTGTCTTTTTTGTCTTTTTTGTCTTTTTTGTCTTTTTTGTCTTTTTTGTCTTTTTTGTCTTTTTTGTCTTTTTTGTCTTTTTTTTTGTCAGAACCATTCCTGTTATAACCAGTAAAGCAATTTGGACAGAGAGGTACAAATTCCCCATTAATTAACGCTGTCAAGAGGGAGGACATTTCTTTGGAAAAGAACTTGAACAACACTTTGCATATCTCAACACGTCGAAATGCATACAGTGCCTTCTCACCAGCAAAGAACTTGTAACGTTCATCGAATCTTGATGTACACGACAGTTTCAGAGAAGGGAGAGGAGAAGATGGTCGAGGTTGCTGTGGCTCTTTTTGTATCGCTCTCGGAACGTGCCACTTAATATGACTCTGTGTGTCACCCTGACGGCTACGTGGTGCATATCGATGAGCTAACCCTGGAATAGCCAGGAGTGATAATTATCTTTTTTTGTTTATGTATCAATTTAATTAACTTCTGATGTCTTATTAAACAAATAATTCTCAATTTTCTAAAATATTCAAATAAGGTTAACCCTCAACATCAGGGTTAAGGTGCAACTCAAAGGGGGAAAAGGACAAACGTGGCTTTTCGTAGGTAGACTTTGAAATGGGGGTGTGTCTTATAGCCGGAGAGGTGCCAAGAGGTGAAAATTCAAACGAGCTAATGTGTTTCATGTTAGCTTGTTTACGCCTAGAACCGGTATGGAATACCAATTAGCCACATCCCTCCTTGGTTGGCTCTGAGCTTTCATTGATGGCTTTGACACTCTTAGAAGTGATGCAAATTAGCAAAATTTCAAGAGTTAGTACAGAAATTCCATGAAAAATTATTATTCAATTATCAAGAACACAAGAAATGTGGATCAAGTTGTCAGCCTCCTTAAAAATATAATCAACTTTTGGGCATGAGGACGATTTAATCAACTTTAGTTGTAATTCCACGTCAACATAATTTGACGACAACAGCAGCAACAACAACCGACAGAAGCTTTTCTCGCTGGCTGCTGTCATTACTCCGTGAGCTGAGTGTTGTACAACAAGATGTGTTCCTTTCTGCAAACATTGGCACGTAATCCCAAGCTAATTACAACCCCTTTCTGGCTCGAAACAACAGGCAGCAGTAAGGATGGCAACACTGCTGTAGCAAACGACAACAACAACAACGGCAAAACAGCTGGCAACAAAAAAATACGCGTAATAATACCGACAGCGACATCTTGTCCTGCGCTGCTTCGCGTAATTAAGCAATATTCATTACATTTCCGTTCCGTTGGTCCCTCTCTGTGTGAGTCAGTGTGTGTGTGTGTGTATGAGGGTGTTTTCCTTAACTGCGACGAACCTTTGTCGTGTCAGTGAGAATGTGCAGAGTTGTAAATTTTACCATAAAAAAAATATACATACATGAAATTTATAAAAAATTTAAAAGAATATCAATCATTGAATATTTATTTAGAAAATCAAATTAAAAACCAAAACAAACATTTCACAACCCTGCCCACAAAAATATCCTACCCGGACCTGTTCCCTCCCATGTCACTCCACACTGAAGACAATTCCCGTGCTGGCCGCGTGAAAAGTGAGGACCCTCTTCAGACCGATCGCCAGCCCTCCCGGGGGAAAGCTCTGGCTCTGCTAAAAGGCCTTGGGCCAACTATAAAGTCGAGGACCGCACATTAAACAGCGTCAACTCGGAAAGGGAGCAGACACACGTACAGGAGGGACCACCTCACCACACGGGAGAGATGAAAGAACAAGCGGGATTATCCTAATAAAAGCTCCAAGGACATGCCTTTCTTGAAATAGACTCGGCCCGAGCTAGAAAAGCGACAAGACCCTTGTCGCGAAGACGGTGGACTAATTTATAGATTTTTTTTTGTTAAAAATAGCTTCTCAAAATAATTCAAAATAAGCATCGGCAAATAAGACAAAAATGACAAAAAAGACAAAAAAGACAAAAAAGACAAAAAAGACAAAAAAGACAAAAAAGACAAAAAAGACAAAAAAGACAAAAAAGACAAAAAAGACAAAAAAGACAAAAAAGACAAAAAAGACAAAAAAGACAAAAAAGACCAAAAAGACAAAAAAGACAAAAAAGACAAAAAAGACAAAAAAGACAAAAAAGACAAAAAAGACAAAAAAGACAAAAAAGACAAAAAAGACAAAAAAGACAAAAAAGACAAAAAAGACAAAAAAGACAAAAAAGACAAAAAAGACAAAAAAGACAAAAAAGACAAAAAAGACAAAAAAGACAAAAAAGACAAAAAAGACAAAAAAGACAAAAAAGACAAAAAAGACAAAAAAGACAAAAAAGACAAAAAAGACAAAAAAGACAAAAAAGACAAAAAAGACAAAAAAGACAAAAAAGACAAAAAAGACAAAAAAGACAAAAAAGACAAAAAAGACAAAAAAGACAAAAAAGACAAAAAAGACAGAAAAGACAAAAAAGACAAAAAAGACAAAAAAGACAAAAAAGACAAAAAAGACAAAAAAGACAAAAAAGACAAAAAAGACAAAAAAGACAAAAAAGACAAAAAAGACACACAAAAACAGAGTTAGAATCAGAGTTAGAGTCAGAGTTAGAGTCAGAGTTAGAGTCAGGGTTAGAGTCAGAGTTAGAGTCAGAGTTAGAGTCAGAGCATCAGAGTCAGAAAATCAAAGTTGTTGATAGTTTAGATGAGTTTCACAAAAATAGTTCCGCAAACATTCACCGCGTCCAAGAAACAATGATAGCGCAAGTAGCAGCAAAAAAGTGTCTTTGTTAGTGAGAACATTTCCTCTACAGCAAACTTTGCATTCGCTGCTGCTGCTAGTGCTCTTCAACGCGTTGGAAACTCTCGAGCAAAAGGGCACTGAGCCCAAGAAGGAGACTTTTTTCCAGTGTCGCACAAAAGACGTTGGCCTTTTTGTTTATCTTCTACGAGTCTTCAAGAGGAAGGAATCCTTGCGATTCCTGATCCTTACGAACGGGAAAGCCTTCTTCCGGGGAAACTTTCTTGCGGATTGGGTGACGAGGGATGCAACGAAGTCATTTCAGTGAAATCTCTCCCCCACACTTTCTCCATACCCGGAAAATGTATCATATCCCAACCAGGGGGGGAGAAGGAAGTTTTTCCGAGGCTGAAGTATATTTGCATGCTATTTGTTGCTAAATATTTGGGCCCTTTGTTTGCAGTGAATGTGAGCTCCAACGGCAGAAGCCAGCTTGGAGTGTTGATCTTCGTTTCCCCAGGGGGGCGGAAAGCAGGGGTCTGGTTTAGGGTAAAAAGTTGCTGCAATTTGGGTCCTTTGTTTGCGAAACAATGTCATATTGTGCCTGATGTAAACAACATTGTTAAATTGAAGTTTTGTGATTAAGATTCTTGTTTATCTTTTTTTATTTTTTTTTATAATAACACATTTAAAAGTAATAATTAATCAGAAGTATAGTAATGATTGGCAGTGTTTCCAGATATTTTCAGAATTTTTTTCAAATATTTTTAAATCTAAAAATAAAACAAACTTTAAAACGTAACCTACAAACCAAGTTTGAATGACAAGTGAGGGAGAAATGTCTCTAAGCAATAATATTTCATTCTCAAAAACTGCATTTCAAAGAACATTGCGAAAATGCCTGATTGAAGATTTTGAATTCATATCTGTGAATGTGTGCGTGTGTGTGCTTTTCTTTCATGCTCTTATCATCAATGTGCATTCTCGGGATAACACATCTTCACCTTCATCTATCCCCCCTTCCTTGAACCGGTACAACGGAAGCTCGAATCCAGTTCTCCTCAGCGCTGAAGCTGTGAGAAGCATACATAGAATCGGTGCCAGAATTTTAAAATTCATCCCGCTCACCTTCGGCCAATCATGATGTTGGCTGTGTTTGAACGCACACTCGAAAACACAAATCCACATACTCACACATGCCTAAGTTTTATCACACCTACTGAATTCGTTGGATAGGGTTAGCAAAACCTTTTTTTTTTTAATTTCTTGTTTTAGTATTTGAAATTATTTTCAGAATCATCAATTCTGAAAATTTGACAACACTGATAAAAGGCTTTGTTGTTTTATTTATTTCAATGTTTTCAATTTATTTTATTATTTTTTTATTAAATTTGATTTTGTTTTTATTCAAGTAAGTTGATAAAATTTCAAAACAAATTATGGAAATCTGGCAGCACTGCAATAATATTTAGAACCATTACTTAAATATAAAAAGGTTTTAGAAAAACAAAGAATCAGCTACATCGTATAAATATTAATAAAATAAATCTGTTTGGGAATGGTTGAAGACTGGCAACACTGTATTCGCTATAATCAATCAGCTTAAAAGTACTTAAGGAAAAAGTAAAATATAAATCTATTTTTTGTGAATATTATTTTGAATTTCATGGAAATAAAAACTAGTTCTCCGATTTTAAACTATACTGGCAACCCTTCCCTACCAATGCCGACAGGAAGAAGCTCGGTGCTGCTGCATTGGCTGCGATTGATAACGATATGAATTATGGAAGTGATTTATGACTTTCGATGCATTTCCTGGGTGGAAGTGCTGCTGGCACCGGACACTGCCTCTGCATCTCTCACTCATCGGAAAAAGGCAAATGAGTCACGCACACACTCACGAACAGATGACCAGAGACTGGTCGTATCTTTCCGACCCTGCCAGACTTGGGATGTTTTTATAACAGGGTATGATTACGTTATTTTTGACGTTGGACAAACATTAAACTTCAAAAATTCAGTGAAATAATTTGATATTATTTTGAAAACCATAAATTTTAGTTTTTTAAACTAGATACGCCCTTTCGAAAAGTTTTGGCACTGCCCGTGATTGGTCTGCGATTTCCACCGGAACTAGCGCCACCACGAATGAGTACCGGAAAGCTCAGCAAAATCAAAGTGCATATTTGAACCTCAAGATTGCCGACACGGAATTGATTCTGGCGCGGCACCGGCTGGCTGCTGATCATCGTCGGAGAAAGAAGACTGCCAGCAGAGACTTGTACGTAAGGTTTGGCGCAGTTTTATTTTTTCCTGAACGCAATAATTTTCATCAAAAAAAAAAAAAATGAAAATTTGGAGAAGTTGATTCGAAACTCTAGCAAATTAAATTTAAAGTTCTGACCTTTTCAAGAAAGTCACTGCAAGAGACAAATTGCATAAAGAAGGAGATTTTCGAGGCGGGCTTTTGAACTGTTCCGAGTGCACGAATGGTGTGACCTCTGAAGCGAGAGATTCCACACGGAAGGCTTCTGGTTCTGTTTCTGGGAGTGCGCTTCTTCGTGGAAGAGTGTTCGATGAATGTGGCATGAATAGTTGATGCGCGATCGGACGACCAGCCCGACGAATTTTGCGATGTTCTGCGCGGTTCTGCCAAGCGGAACGGTTCATGCGACTCAAGGCATGCTGAGATAGGCGAAGAAAGGTTGCAATTCAATGCAAGGCATAATTTGGAAGCAAAGCTTTTGATTTTAAAGGTTCTATAAGTTTTTGAGCAATTCCAACCCAAAGTAGGATTTTTTAAAATCATAAAATCATAAAATCATAAAATCATAAAATCATAAAATCATAAAATCATAAAATCATAAAATCATAAAATCATAAAATCATAAAATCATAAAATCATAAAATCATAAAATCATAAAATCATAAAATCATAAAATCATAAAATCATAAAATCATAAAATCATAAAATCATAAAATCATAAAATCATAAAATCATAAAATCATAAAATCATAAAATCATAAAATCATAAAATCATAAAATCATAAAATCATAAAATCATAAAATCATAAAATCATAAAATCATAAAATCATAAAATCATAAAATCATAAAATCATAAAATCATAAAATCATAAAATCATAAAATCATAAAATCATAAAATCATAAAATCATAAGGCCGATGCAAATATTTAAAAAAGTTTTTGTCCCTCGGCCCTGGCCGAGGTCAAGGGGGGGGCAAAAAAATAAAAAAATAAAATAACAAGCCATAGTCTTCATATTTAAATGAAAAAAGTGTTTTAAAATGCATTTTACACTAGTTCAGTTGTTTTGCAATCATTAGTTTTCAAAAAATCTAAGATCGGACAAAAACAAAATTTGTATCGAAAAAAAAGATTTTGCATCGAAAATTTTAAAAAAATTTAAGATTTTTTAATAAACCCAAACATGCTAAAAACGATTTTAAACGCAGGAGAATGTATTTTAATTTGATTTCAGCTGGTTGCACTTGAATTATCATTGAAATTTTGAAGTTTATTGTAAAAATATTTTTTTGCCCCCTGATTTTTCGGGCCAATTTTGAAGGGGGGGGGGGGGGGTTGACAAAAACTTTTAAAAATATTTGTACCAGCCTAAACTCATAAAATCATAAAATCATAAAATTATAAAATCATAAAATCATAAAATCATAAAATCATAAAATCATAAAATTATAAAATCATAAAATCATAAAATCATAAAATCATAAAATCATAAAATCATAAAATCATAAAATCATAAAATCATAAAATCATAAAATCATAAAATCATAAAATAATAAAATCATAAAATCATAAAATCATAAAATCATAAAATCATAAAATAATAAAATCATAAAATCATAAAATCATAAAATCATAAAATCATAAAATCATAAAATCATAAAATCATAAAATCATAAAATCATAAAATCATAAAATCATAAAATCATGGTTTTTTTTGTTTTTTGTTGTTTGTTTTATGTTTTTATTTTTTAGTTTTCAGTTTTTAGTTTTTTTGTTTTTTGTTTTTTGTTTTTTGTTTTTTGTTTTTTGTTTTTTGTTTTTTGTTTTTTGTTTTTTGTTTTTTGTTTTTTGTTTTTTGTTTTTTGTTTTTTGTTTTTTGTTTTTTGTTTTTTGTTTTTTGTTTTTTGTTTTTTGTTTTTTGTTTTTTGTTTTTTGTTTTTTGTTTTTTGTTTTTTGTTTTTTGTTTTTTGTTTTTTGTTTTTTGTTTTTTGTTTTTTGTTTTTTGTTTTTTGTTTTTTGTTTTTTGTTTTTTGTTTTTTGTTTTTTGTTTTTTGTTTTTTGTTTTTTGTTTTTTGTTTTTTGTTTTTTGTTTTTTGTTTTTTGTTTTTTGTTTTTTGTTTTTTGTTTTTTGTTTTTTGTTTTTTGTTTTTTGTTTTTTGTTTTGATAATTGTCAACATCGTTTGCAAATATTTTTTTCATTTGAAGAACAACACCGAATGCCTTTATGGAAATATTAATTGCCTGTATTGTTCTGCAAATTGCAATTTTCAAACAAACAACCCAAAACCAGCTACGCCAGTCCGATATGGTCTGCTCCCCAATCAACAGTTTTACCAAACAGTTGAGGTTGTATCGCGTTTCAATGGGTGAAACACGCTCGTTACGGTTCCAGCCAAGTTTGGTCGCACTATAGTGCCACGCATTTCCATCAACAAAAGAACCGTTGGAGCATCATGGTTTCGGGAAAGGGTTTGCGCTCCGAGAACCGCACAATTTGCGGTTCAATCAGGCTGACTGACCAGCGATGGAGTTACGTTTGTTACGAGTGGTTCTGGTGACCCTTGGTCGAGTTTGATGAATTTGAATTGTTGCCATTTGGATGATTTGGTGAAATTAAATTTGTTTTTCTTTTCTTCCTAACGAATATTTGAGTATTATTTTTTGTATAGTTTTTTGACAATTTTTCAAATGCTGTGCCCGAGGGTTAGCAAACCGCCAGTCAAAATCGGACCGCACCTGTTTACTCAGCCTAACTTGAAGCGGTCGGTGCAACAATTCGAACACGGAGGGAAATCGTCAGCCTCAAATGTTTACCTTTGATGCAAAAGTTAATCCCATCCAATTACGCCCGGCCAAATAACCATATCGCTGTGCAACACACACGCAATACCCGAAGCATATTTGTGCAACATATTTCCAGCAAAATGGCGCGCCGGTGGTGACCGGTGTGTGTGTGGAGTTGGAAAACCGCTTTGGAACCATACTGAACGAACACACTGCACTAATGCCGGGGATCAGGAGGAGTTCCCGGGACCCGGGATGAATAATAGAGTGGAGTTAATTAGTGATGAAATATATGTTATAATTAGACAAATATGGGATAGAGCCTGGGTGGCTTTTGGCTACATTTTCCGACCGTCATCACGGGGTTAGCTCGGATACGAGGCATGTGAAATGTGGTTCGCTGGATATGCGTGAGCTATCATTGATCAACGGGGTTTTAAACTTGTTGAAGTGATTTGCGGAAAAATAACAAAATATGAAGTATAAATTAAGCCAAGCTACAATTTTCCGATGCCAACGCTTATCTAATAATAATTATCAATTCCAACGAGTTATTAAAAAAGTCTAAACGGAATTACAACCTCTCAGAAATTCTTAACAAATCCGAAAAAAGACGTTTCATTTTTTGTTTTTTTGTTTCAATAATTTTTCCCAGAAAAAACAATCGATGTCAAACATGAAATTTGATCACTTTCACTACGATCTACCAATTGATCTAAATAAACTCTAAACAAAAGACAAAGGTCCAGGGAAAGGTCTCCTCTCTCGCTCAAGTAGCCACTTGAAGCAACATGTCCAGACCAACCTTCGTTTGACAACCCTTCCCCCTCCCCTCCCGATCCCAGACACGCAATCACCCTGGAGAAGGGTTAATTAAAAACTGTCACTATCTTAATCCGTCACACCTGGGCCTCGGGCTGTGGCCTTGACAAAAGACAAAAGAAATCGATCGACCTGCTGCTGCCTTCCTTCCGGGACGTAACATGGGTTTGACTTTTCATTTTCTTGGAAAAAAGCACAAGTCTCGAACATTAGTCGACCCTGGACTGGATTAGACGGGTTGAGAGGGGGGAGAAGGTTTTTCTTCAGGTGAAAAGAGCAACCTTTGTTTTGGAGGCTCGAAATTACTTGGCGCACCTTGTGTACCCAAGGAATGACTTTTTAATGTTTTGTTTATGTTTTGAATTTTCTTGTCGGCCCGTCCGAAGAAAATGCTTTTGCATAAATCCCCCGGAAAATCCTTTCAATTTGGTGTGAGGTAAAATTTTGGGGTGATTTGGCAACTGTTCACCAAAACTTACCATTTTTCAACTTAAAGTTGTACAATATTGAAATTTCCTGGCTAACTATTTTTGTGCTCACAGTTCCCAGTTCGATGTTGATTGTTGATAGTTGATAGTTGATAGTTGATTGTTGATTGTTGATTGTTGATTTTTGATTGTTGATTGTTGATTGTTGATTGTTGATTGTTGATTGTTGATTGTTGATTGTTGATTGTTGATTGTTGATTGTTGATTGTTGATTGTTGATTGTTGATTGTTGATTGTTGATTGTTGATTTTTGATTGTTGATTGTTGATTGTTGATTGTTGATTGTTGATTGTTGATTGTTGATTGTTGATTGTTGATTGTTGATTGTTGATTGTTGATTGTTGATTGTTGATTGTTGATTGTTGATTGTTGATTGTTGATTGTTGATTGTTGATTGTTGATTTTTCATTGTTGATTGTTGATTTTTCATTGGTCATTGGTCATTGGTCATTGGTCATTGGTCATTGGTCATTGGTCATTGGTCATTGGTCATTGGTCATTGCTCAGTGTTCAGTGTTAATTTCTCAGTGTTCGATGTTCAGTGTTCACAGTTAAGTGACAAACTACCCTCAAAAACGTGCAAAATTCTGCCCAAGATTGACACGAACACTCACTTTTAATGGATGGCCAGCGGCCAGGTAGCGCTTTTGTTGTGTTTTTAATCTTTTTTCCCCGCTCTTCAACCGTGTTGCTCCTTTGAAAAACGGATTTTCCCGTTGAAAGAACCCACACACACACAGCCAGAGAAGGTGAGGTTTCGGACGGTCGTGCCGGAGCTTCGGGTAAATATTTAACCAGGGCGAGACCTCGGCTAATGAAGAAACGGTGACGAAAATTTAATCCCAACCTACCTCTCGGAAAAAAAGTTATCGCTTGTTGACTCAAAGGTTGGCTGAACAAATTGCACTCGCCCGAGGAGGAGGACGAAATTCGTCGTGTTTTTCTTTTATTTTTCCAAACTGAAATTTCGGACGAAATTGAAGCGTGCACGGAACGCTCGAGGTAAGCCAAAGAAAGTGGTCCTGTTGAGGTTTTCCGAACGGACCGATCAATTTGCATACTCAATGTGCCATAACTGGAAGCGGGGCAACGACGCAATTCGGTTTCAATTGTGGTGAATTTTGAGTCTAGCTTTTTCGAAAACAAATGTTCACATGAATTTTCATCATCTTAGAAATAATAAAACAAATGTTTCTCTATAATAACAAGTCAAATGTTTAAAAAAAATCAAGCATACTTAAAAAAAATCCAATGACAAACAAAAAACAGTTATTCCGCCACAAAAAAGCCACATTTTCTCATCAACACAGTCACGCCACATTGACCATGTCCGTGTGTATGTGTGTTTCACACCATCACTATCACACAAACCCACACACACAGAGCCACGGTGCAATTCACTTACGGTTCACGCTTCCTGATTGATTGCTTCCGATTGGCTGGGTTTAATTTTTGTAAAAGAGGATTTAAACAATTTTAATTACGCCAATGTCGAAGGCGGGCAGCCCCGTCTTTCGTGGTTTTTGTGGGACCATTTACCACCCCTCAAATCAAACAACCTCCCTTCTGGATTCGCTTTTGTGGTTCAGATTTTTTTTTTCAATTTTGGTATTTTGGTTTATCCGCTTTTTTTCTCTCATGCTACTATTTATATTATTTCCAGAACATTTTCGCTCTAGCACCCTTTGAAAAACTGGCTGCTCTTTGCCTAATTGAAAGCAGGCAGAAAGGGTTGTCGAGAGAGCTGTGAGGACCGCAGAAATGTCAAACATGACACCAGGGTGGGACTAGGAGGAGAAAAACCAAAAACAAGAAACAACAAACAGAAAACAAAAAACAAAAAACAAAAAACAAAAAACAAAAAACAAAAAACAAAAAACAAAAAACAAAAAACAAAAAACAAAAAACAAAAAACAAAAAACAAAAAACAAAAAACAAAAAACAAAAAACAAAAAACAAAAAACAAAAAACAAAAAACAAAAAACAAAAAACAAAAAACAAAAAACAAAAAACAAAAAACAAAAAACAAAAAACAAAAAACAAAAAACAAAAAACAAAAAACAAAAAACAAA